>NW_024467300.1:594966-634743 GCF_000600275.1 Aspergillus ruber CBS 135680
TTTTTTTTTTCTTCTCTTTGTTCTCTGCGGATCGTTCTTGACTACAGAAAATTTGACTATTGAAAATGGCGTGGTCTGGATTCTTCTATAGTACTCGTGGTCTTTTGAGGGGTAGTCTGTTCATTGTCAAAAGTACATACTTCGTATTCATTGAGGTTTTCTATCTCGTATGTACGGCCCGTTCCGAGTCGACGATGATGTACATCTACGGAAGCTATCAGGGAAGTTATCCAGCAAGTATAAGATGCTTACGAATATAAGTTAGAGTACTCTATATATCTCCATTAAAGGATAACGATCATAGAAGTACAGGTTACACCATGCTCCTATTTGCAAATATCATCCGATGTGCATGTACCTAGACCTGTCAACATCCGCACCTCCCGTGCTAGCTGCCGGTTGCCTCGTCTCAATGTCATATACCGTGCATATAGTTTAACATTTTCTTTGTCCCAGTGGAAAAAGGGTCTCATCAACATCTGTCACTTAAGCTCACTTCACCGCTTGTCTATCGCTTCCGTTCCCAGTGCTCCATATCTGATAGAGATCCGTGTCCGTGTACAAGTACGTATGTACATAGTACATAGCTATGGGGTCCGACAGAAAAATCAAATGCCGACGGGTGCCTGTCCTCCGTGGCTTAGAACGTACGTACTATGTACCTGGACTGGTTGAATGATATTGTTTTTTTTTTTTTTTTAAGGCACGAGATGAACTAAGTTATTAGACTGGAGGGAGGAATTTTGTGGTGCCATTAGGTATATCATGCTATGGTATGCTATGCTATATGTTAAAATGATTGTCATGGTAGGAGATATACGCGCCATGTACGAACGGTGTGCGTATATGTACAGTGTACAGTGCACAGATGGCGGTGGCTGTGACAGTCAGTAACAGTGACAAGGTAGGAGTGGGGAGGGGGCTCGATTGATTAGATATATGTTGTTTAATTCCTTGATTGTCCAAATATAGGGTGCAACAGGTGTAGCAGTACGTGGTGAGGTGAGGCTACCTCGGCATGTATATACATATATCCTTGGACTACTAAACTCACGAAGCTCGGTGATAGGATAGGACATAACTACTCTCTACCCTGGCATACATGATTCTGTATGACTTTCATGGATATAAATCCTACACCCAGAACGTAGCCGTTTCTTCGCCCCCAAAAATGAAAAGAAAACAGTCGGTCGAACACGAACACCCACGTGCCAATATCTCAGTTACAATGGATGATGCACTTACCGCTCCCCCACGATAGTAAGCTGCCCCTACCAATAGTATAGACATACTATTATTCCGGTCGTAAATATAATATGGGCAGCAACAAGGATCACAAGTGATGCTGATGTTATGCTATGCTATGTTATGCCATGCCATGCAACCGCCACAGCCTGGCTCAAATCGCAATCCCAACTGCTGACAACAACCAACCATAACCATCGCCGCATTATCGACAGGGACTCACCGAAACACGTTCATCCGGGGTATTGGATTAGATCGGATTGGGCGCGACGATGCGCTGCACGTAAGTTGAAAGGCATCTTAGATTTGAGATGTGGGCGTTGGTTGGGGAGATACCATATAATCTACGGGGCATTATTGTGTGCATTGGCTGCATTTCATTATTTACCTTGGCGAGGTGCCGAGGATAGCGCCCATAGCGACAATGTCTAATCGCATTTGACGCTGACAAGGATGTGTCTTTTTTTTTTGACTTGCGCGAGTAACGCCCTCCAACCACGTGCGAGTGCTGGTCGTAGTCAATGCACTCCGGATCAGGGATCAAGATCAATATATTTATGTCGTAGCATTTAATACGGTCGGCGAATGATAACTGTCGTGAATCAAATATATTCATTTGCCGCTACAGCCATCGTCAAATAAATGTCTGGACTGGTCCGTAGACAGACAGGCAGTCATCTCTTTTGGAAACTCTAAGAGAGATTAAATGACGAAGGAAAAAAACCGTTCCCAGCCGAGAATAAATTTCTTTTTTTGTTCTCATATCATTTCGCGCCCACTAAATGACAAAAACACCCGTAGCTAATGCATTTCCGTTTAGCGCTTTCCGGCCTTCTGAGACTCCTTGAGGACCTTCTTGACAATCTTCTGCTCCTCAATCAAGAAAGCACGGACAATGCGGTCCTTGACACATCCGGCGCAGCGGGAACCACCGTAGGCACGGCTGACGTTCTTCTTGGGGCGGGAGATCTGGGAGTATTCACGGGGGCGGAGGGCGGGAACCTGGAAAAATACTGTCAGCGTTCTGTCGTCTCGACTCGCAAAGAAAAGCGATGCTATCGTGCGGATTATGCGGCAATCTCTTTTTTTGTTGTCGTTCGTCCACCACAGATTTTTCAACCGAGATCTCCAATACCGCAAAATCCACACAACCCGCACTCGCAAATCCAAAACTTCACTCGGGAGCACATACACCAGGGAGCTTGATGCCACAGTCACCGCACTTGGGAGCAGTGCCCTTCTTCTTGATGTGGAGGTACCGGAGCTCGCCGCCGGGGGTCTTGACGATGCGGACCTGGTTGGACCGCGTGTTGTACCTGTAAAATTCCCATCAATATCTGTCTCGCAGCAGTGGTGTGTTTCGCGTAGAAATTGGATAGACAAGAGGTTGAATCCGGGCGATTGAGGAAGGGAATTTCCAAACGTACGGGTTCCGTCTCCGCTGTGAAAGGAAGTAATCAGTATTTCATCCCTATAATTGATTCGAGAAAAATGGAAGAACTCACGTATTGCAATCTGTTGTTCGCCATTTTGTCTGTTCTCGGACCTCTGCAGCGCTGGTCAAGAAGTTGGCGGCGGCGTCGTCGGGTGTCGTCGTTGACCTCGTAGAATTGTCAAAGGTTTCTGGATTTGTGTGGGTTTCGCTCGGAGCCCTGGGCGGGAATTTGGCGAGCTCGCGCTATGCCACATCGGGACTAGTGCAATTTCGGAGCAGAGCCGCCACCTCTCAAGCTTGCCATCAAGGATTGCCGTCCCTACGTTAGTTAGAGCTTCACCCGTTGCGAGAAGGGGGATTGTCCAGGTGTTGGTTCTTTTTCTTTCGGGTTTTATTATTATAATTGCTTGACCATTTTATACTACGCATATTTCCTGTTTCTTCGTTGATGGATTCGCGGTCTTAATGAGTAACTTGACGTGATTTGAGACGCGACTTTTACGCATCGACCATCGACGAGCTTCCACGAAGAGACTCCTTCCATCCCCAAACCCATCATAATGGCCTCGTTGCCTCCTCCCCCTCCTCCGGGATGGGGTGCATCGGCGCCTCCCTCTTTGCCCATGGCTCCTCCTCCGCCGGGATACCAACCGCCAGCCGACCCGACTGTCGCAAAGTTTGCGCAAAAGAAGAACGAATGGCTGCGGACACAGCGCAACCGGTTCGGGGAGAAGAGAAAGGCCGGCTTCGTCGAGACCCAGAAGGCAGACATGCCGCCAGAACATCTGCGGAAGATTGTTCGGGATATCGGCGACGTGTCGCAGAAAAAGTTCAGCAACGAGAAGCGTAGCTATCTCGGCGCACTCAAGTTCATGCCTCACGCGGTTTTGAAGCTTCTGGAGAACATGCCCATGCCTTGGGAGTCGGCTAAGGAGGTTAAGGTGTTATACCATGTCAATGGGTGTCTTACGCTGGTGAACGAGACTCCAAGGGTCATCGAGCCCGTGTTCCATGCCCAATGGGCCACCATGTGGGTGTGCATGCGGAGGGAAAAGAGTGATCGGAGACATTTCAAGCGAATGCGTTTTCCACCCTTTGATGATGAAGAGCCGCCGCTTTCCTGGTCGGAGAACATTGAGGACGTTGAGCCCTTGGAGCCGATTCAGATGGAACTCGATGAGAACGAAGATGCCGCCGTCTACGAGTGGCTCTACGACCACAGACCTCTCCTCGATACCCCCCATGTAAACGGCCCGAGTTATAAAGAGTGGAACTTGACTCTCCCGCAGATGGCTACCCTTCACCGGTTAAGCCATCAAATACTTAGCGATGTCGTGGATAAGAACTACTTCCACATGTTCGACCTTAACAGTTTCTTCACCGCCAAGGCGCTCAACGTTGCCATCCCTGGTGGCCCTCGGTTCGAGCCGTTGTACAAGGACATCGACCCCAATGACGAAGACTTCAGTGAATTTAACGCCATTGATCGCATCATCTTCCGCGCCCCCATCCGTACCGAATACCGCGTCGATTACCCTTTTTTGTATAATACCCTTCCGCGAAGTGTCAAGGTTTCTTGGTACTCCCATCCCCAGGTAGTCTACGCGCGAACCGATGACCCCAACCTCCCAGCATTCTACTTCGACCCCGTCATCAACCCCATTTCCTCACGCTCCGTTGCACCAAAGAATATTACCGTCAGCCACGAAGATGAGATTTTCGGCAATGATAACGAAGATGATTTCGAACTTCCGGAAGAGGTTGAGCCCTTCTTCGGTGATGAAGAACTCTACACCCCCGACACGGCGTCGGCTATCGCACTTTGGTGGGCACCTCATCCGTTCAACAAGCGTTCTGGGAAGATGGTGCGCGCACAGGATGTGCCGTTGGTGAAGCAGTGGTATTTGGAGCACTGCCCCCAGGGCCAACCCGTCAAAGTCCGGGTGTCATACCAGAAGATGCTCAAATCCTATGTGCTTAATGAACTGCACAAGAACAAGCCCAAGGCCCAGAACAAGCAGAACTTGCTTAAGACGCTTAAATCGACCAAGTTCTTCCAGCAGACGACGATCGACTGGGTTGAGGCAGGTCTGCAAGTCTGCCGCCAGGGTTTCAACATGCTCAACTTGTTGATCCACCGTAAGAACTTGACCTACCTGCACCTCGACTACAACTTTAACCTAAAGCCCGTCAAGACCCTCACCACCAAGGAGCGCAAGAAGTCTCGTTTCGGTAACGCTTTCCACCTGATGAGAGAGATTCTTCGCTTGACCAAGTTGATCGTCGACGCCCAAGTTCAGTACCGGTTGGGTAACATCGATGCTTTCCAGCTTGCAGACGGTATTCTTTACGCCTTCAACCACGTCGGTCAGCTGACTGGTATGTACCGTTACAAGTACAAGCTTATGCACCAGATCCGTTCTTGTAAGGACTTGAAGCATTTGATTTACTACCGCTTCAACTCCGGCCCGGTCGGTAAGGGCCCTGGTTGCGGTTTCTGGGCACCCGCCTGGCGTGTTTGGCTGTTCTTTATGCGTGGCATCATACCTCTCCTTGAGAGATGGCTTGGAAACTTGCTTTCTCGTCAGTTTGAAGGTCGTCACAGCAAGGGTGTTGCCAAGACCGTGACCAAGCAGCGTGTGGAATCACATTTCGACCTTGAGCTGCGAGCTTCGGTTATGGCCGACCTGATGGACATGATGCCTGAGGGTATCAAGCAGAACAAGGTCAACACGGTCCTTCAGCACCTTTCGGAGGCATGGAGATGTTGGAAAAGTAACATTCCATGGAAGGTGCCCGGCCTGCCTGCTCCGATCGAGAACATTATCCTCCGTTACGTCAAGAGCAAGGCCGACTGGTGGATTTCTGTCGCGCATTACAACAGAGAACGTATTCGTCGGGGTGCCACTGTCGATAAGACTGTCGCGAAGAAGAATCTGGGTCGACTCACGCGTCTCTGGCTCAAATCTGAGCAAGAAAGACAGCACAACTACTTGAAGGATGGTCCTTACGTCTCGTCCGAAGAAGCCGTGGCGATCTACACCACCATGGTGCACTGGCTGGAATCCCGCAAATTCTCTCCGATCCCCTTCCCCAGTGTTTCCTACAAGCACGACACCAAGATCCTGATTCTCGCCCTGGAAAGATTGCGCGAGGCATACTCTGTTAAGGGCCGACTCAACCAGAGCCAGCGTGAGGAGCTTGCCCTCATCGAACAGGCATACGACTCTCCCGGTACTACGCTGGCCAGAATCAAGCGCTTCCTTCTCACCCAACGTGCGTTCAAGGAAGTCGGTATTGACATGAATGACAACTACAACGACATCAACCCAGTGTACGATATCGAGCCAATCGAGAAGATTACCGATGCTTATCTAGACCAATACTTGTGGTACCAGGCCGAGCAGCGCCACCTTTTCCCTGCTTGGATCAAGCCTTCCGATTCCGAAGTTCCTCCTCTGCTTACCTACAAGTGGGCCCAAGGAATCAACAACTTGTCCAACGTTTGGGAGACTTCTGAAGGCGAGACCAACGTGATGGTCGAAACGGAGCTGTCCAAGGTCTACGAAAAGATCGATCTTACGTTGCTGAACCGGTTGCTCCGACTGATCATGGACCATAATTTGGCCGACTACATCACCTCTAAGAACAACGTGCAGTTGAGCTACAAGGACATGAACCACACCAACAGCTATGGGTTGATCCGTGGCTTGCAGTTCTCGGGTTTCGTGTTCCAGTACTATGGTCTCATGATCGATCTGCTGCTCCTTGGTTTGCAGAGAGCTAGCGAGATGGCTGGTCCTCCACAGAGCCCGAACGACTTCTTGCAATTCCGCGACAGCGCTACCGAGACTAGGCACCCGATCCGTCTGTACACTCGTTACGTTGACAAGATTTGGGTGTTCATGAGATTCTCTGCCGACGATTCCAGGGACCTGATCCAGCGTTTCCTGACCGAGAACCCGGACCCGAACTTTGAAAATGTTATTGGATACAAGAATAAGAAGTGCTGGCCTCGTGACTGCCGGATGCGTCTGATGCGGCACGATGTCAACCTGGGTCGTGCGGCCTTCTGGGATTTGAAGAACCGCCTCCCTAGATCTGTCACCACTATCGAGTGGGATGACACGTTCGCCAGCGTGTACAGCAAAGACAACCCCAACCTTTTGTTCTCCATGAGCGGGTTTGAAGTCCGCATTCTGCCCAAGAACCGTAATCAGAATGAAGAATTCTCGGTTAAGGACAGTGTTTGGTCGTTGGTTAACAACTCGACCAAGGAACGTACGGCCCACGCCTTCCTCCAGGTTACCGAAGAGGACATCCAAAAGTTCAACAACCGGATTCGCCAGATTCTCATGTCCTCGGGATCGACAACTTTCACAAAGATTGCGAACAAGTGGAACACTGCCCTGATTGCGCTGTTCACTTACTACCGTGAAGGTGCTGTTGCCACCGTCAACCTGCTCGATACTATCGTCAAATGTGAAACCAAGATCCAAACTCGTGTCAAGATTGGTTTGAACTCCAAGATGCCTTCTCGTTTCCCTCCGGCTGTATTCTACACTCCAAAGGAACTGGGAGGTCTGGGTATGATCTCTGGTTCTCACATTCTCATTCCCGCCAGTGACAAGCGGTGGTCGAAGCAAACGGATACCGGAATTACTCACTTCCGCGCGGGTATGTCTCATGATGAAGAGACACTGATTCCCAACATTTTCCGGTACATCATCCCGTGGGAGGCTGAATTCATCGACTCCCAGCGGGTGTGGATTGAATACTCGCAGAAGCGAATGGAGGCTCAGCAGCAGAACCGTCGTCTGACACTGGAGGACCTGGAGGACAGCTGGGACCGTGGTCTTCCTCGTATCAACACCCTGTTCCAGAAGGATCGCAGCACGCTCAGTTTCGACAAGGGTTTCCGTCTCCGGGCTGAGTTCAAGCAGTACCAGTTGATGAAGAGCAACCCATTCTGGTGGACCAGCCAGCGGCACGACGGAAAGCTTTGGAACCTTAACGCCTACCGAACAGATGTCATTCAGGCTCTTGGTGGTGTTGAAACCATTTTGGAGCACACCCTTTTCAAGGCGACAGCTTTCCCATCGTGGGAAGGTCTCTTCTGGGAACGTGCCTGTCTTGCTAAGGGAACACGGTTGCTGCGGTATGATGGTTCAGAAGTCAATGTCGAAGATGTCCGGGAGGGAGATGAACTTCTCGGTCCTGACGGCACGCCTCGCCGTGCTTTCAACATTGTCAACGGCCAAGACCGTCTTTACCGCATCAAGATCGACTCCGAGATAGAAGACCTTGTGGTCACGCCAAATCATATCTTGGTGCTTCATCGGGAGAATGAGACCGTGGAAATCACCGCAGAGGAGTTCGCCGCCCTTGAGGCTGCGGAAAGGAGCCAGTACCGAGCCCCCAGGACCTTTCCTGAACAGTGGAATCAGGCGTCCGGGGATATTGTTGCCCAAGCTCCTAGTTTCTTCATTAAGGATATTAGTCTTGAAGCTGAGACGACAGAATGGGCCGGTTTCCGAGTCGATAAAGACCAACTTTACCTGCGCTACGATTATCTTGTCCTGCACAACAGTGGTTTCGAAGAGTCGATGAAGTTCAAGAAGCTCACCAATGCGCAGAGATCCGGTTTGAACCAGATCCCCAACCGTCGGTTCACGCTTTGGTGGTCTCCGACTATTAACCGTGCCAATGTGTATGTTGGTTTCCAGGTGCAACTGGATCTTACAGGTATCTTCTTGCACGGAAAGATCCCCACTCTGAAGATTTCTTTGATTCAGATCTTCCGTGCTCACTTGTGGCAGAAGATCCATGAGTCCGTAGTTATGGATTTGTGTCAGGTGTTCGACCAAGAGTTGGAGCAACTGGGAATTGAAGCCGTTCAGAAGGAGACGATTCACCCGCGTAAATCGTACAAGATGAACAGTTCTTGTGCCGACATTCTGCTTTTTGCCACCAACAAGTGGAACGTGACCAGACCGTCTATCCTGTTCGACACCAAGGATGTCTACGAACCCACAACGACCAACAAGTTCTGGCTGGACGTGCAGCTGCGGTACGGTGACTACGACTCGCACGACATTGAGCGATACGTTCGTGCCAAGTACCTGGACTACACTACGGACAGCATGAGTATCTATCCTTCAGCTACTGGTCTTATGATCGGTGTCGATCTGGCTTACAATCTGTACTCTGCTTATGGTCAATACTTCCCTGGTCTAAAGACATTGGTTCAGCAGGCCATGGCCAAGGTCATGAAGGCCAACCCTGCGTTGTATGTGCTGAGAGAACGTATCCGCAAGGGTCTCCAGCTGTACGCCTCGGAGAGCAACCAGGAGTTCCTGAACTCGCAGAACTACTCGGAGCTCTTCAGCCCGCAGATCCAGCTGTTCATTGACGATACTAACGTCTACCGTGTTACGATCCACAAGACGTTCGAAGGTAACTTGACCACGAAGCCCATCAACGGTGCCATCTTCATCTTCAACCCTCGTACTGGACAACTCTTCTTGAAAATCATTCATACCAGTGTGTGGGCGGGACAAAAGCGTCTGGGTCAGTTGGCCAAGTGGAAGACAGCAGAAGAAGTTGCAGCGCTCATTCGGTCTCTCCCTGTTGAGGAACAGCCCAAGCAGCTGATTGTGACTCGAAAGGGTCTTCTTGATCCGCTTGAGGTTCACTTGCTCGACTTCCCGAACATTTCCATCCGTGCTTCTGAGCTCCAGCTTCCGTTCCAGGCCGCTATGAAGGTCGAGAAGCTTGCGGACATGATTCTTCGGGCGACTGAGCCGCAGATGGTTCTGTTCAACTTGTACGATGAATGGTTGAAGTCCATCTCGCCATACACGGCTTTCTCTCGGTTGATCCTGATTCTCCGTGCTCTCCATGTCAACATCGACAAGGCCAAGATTATCCTCCGCCCCGACAAGAGTGTTATCACGCAGGAGCATCACATCTGGCCATCGCTCTCGGACGATGCTTGGATTAACGTTGAGATCCAGTTGCGTGATCTGATTCTGAACGATTACGGCAAGAAGAACAACGTTAATGTGCAGAGTTTGACGAGTAGTGAGGTTCGGGACATCATCCTGGGTATGGAGATTAGTGCGCCGTCATTACAACGACAACAGGCCGCGGAGATTGAGAAACAGCAGGAGGAGCAGAAGCAGCTCACGGCTGTCACGACCAAGACTCAGAACGTGCGAGGCGAAGACATTATTGTTACGACTACGTCTCAGTATGAACAGCAGTCGTTTGCGTCTAAGACAGAATGGCGTACCCGGGCTATCGCAACATCAAACTTGCGTTCCAGGTCGAACAACATCTACGTCTCATCGGACGATATCCAGGAGGAGGGGTACACATATATTATGCCGAAGAATGTCCTCAAGCGTTTCATCACAATCGCGGATTTGCGGGTTCAAGTTGCCGGATACCTGTACGGTAGCTCCCCACCTGATAACGAGCAAGTGAAGGAGGTGCGCACAATTGTGATGATTCCCCAAGTTGGCAACACCCGAGACGTCCAGCTGCCGCAGCAACTGCCGCAGCATGACTACCTGAACGGTTTGGAGCCACTGGGAGTGATTCACACGATCTCCGGAAACGAACCCCCGTACATGACCGCGATGGACGTGACGCAACATGCACGGTTGATGAACGAACACCCATCATGGGACAAGAAGACGGTGACGATGACTGTCTCGTTCACGCCCGGCTCCGTCTCGCTGGCGGCTTGGGGTCTCACCCCCCAGGGATACAAGTGGGGAGCGGAGAACAAGGACACGACTTCGGACCAGCCACAAGGGTTCTCCACCAGCATGGGCGAAAAGTGTCAGTTGCTGCTTAGTGACAGGTTGCGCGGGTACTTCCTGGTTCCCGAGGATAATGTGTGGAACTACAGTTTCATGGGTAGCTCGTTTGGAAGTGTCGAGAAGCGACCGATCTACACCAAGATCGATACGCCGCTGCGATTCTACGATGACCAGCATCGGCCGCTGCATTTCCAGAACTTTGCAGAGTTGGAGGATATCTGGGTTGATCGGAGCGATAACTTTGCGTGAGATTGGCTGTATTATGTGATGTGATGCGATTAACTATCGGGCGTTGTTTTATTATTTTTTTCTGTTTGTTTTCCTTTTTCATATACATTGTATTCTTTCTCATGGCATTTTTTGTTTTTTGGCGTCTATTTTTCTTCTGCTTATTCGGCTTAATGAGTGTGTATCGGAGGAGAGGAAAAGCAAAGCGATCACGAGGCATAATTTACCGGAAGGAATGAAATTCAGCTTGTACAGTAAGTGTTTCGATTGGATTATTTTCTAGAAATCAGTCAATCATAAGCATTCCTCGGCCTTCGCCTGTGACAACAAGTGTCGCGCATTCCTCGCAATCCGTATGGACGAAGTCTGAATAAATGAAATGTTTGCTTTTTTGTTTGTCTGAATGTGGACGCGGATCTGAGATGACGGCGAAATTAAGATGGAGCAGTAGTGGATAACCTCCTGATCGGATTATCGCCAACGGTTAGAGTGATGCTATCCACTTCCCATCTATATACGCACTTTCTAGTCTTCGGTCGGAGCATGCCGAAGGATGTTTGCTTTTTTCCATCTGCATCTACAGTATGTACTTGTACATGTATAGAAACACTCACAGAGTACAGACCGTTTCACTCTGAGCCGGAGAATTCTACAAGGCTAAGGCTGAATTCACAACAGTCGATAAAATCAAACAGTCGGATTAAGTTGCCTTATCCTCCACTGACTCCGTAACCCGTATGACCTCCCGTTAATTACAGAGTCGGTGCTGATGGTGATCCTGATATCCCTCTCGTCCAGCAATGATTTACAGTCCGCTTCGGCCGCTAACTAACGGAATGGCCGCGGCCGTATTTGCTCCGACTGTTTCGATGCTTGAGAATAGGAATAACTAACTGGACAAAAGAGAAATAGAGAGGAAGAAAAGCGGGAGAAACCAGCCACAGAATATTATGATTGGATCTCATCCGGACTCCTTCTCCTCCATCTTCTCTAACACTCTCTCCTTTCATTGCCCGTTCCCGTCCGCGGTGGCTTCTGTTATAGACCAGGATAGTTCAAATATGCCCCAGTCAGAGTGAAGCATGGCCTGGAACGCCCTCGCTCCGAGCCTCCGACTGAAAAAAAAAAAAAAAAAAAAAAAAAAATGGCCCACCGAACTAAACCACTCCGACAAACCAACTTGCTCCAGAGCCCAGAAATTACGGGACAGTCTTACGGGCTCAAGTGGAGAAATTTCTCGATGAATTACTATGAATGGTTTCTACTGGCCCTTCAACCTGACCGGGGTGTGTGTCTCATTGTTTACCCATCCCGAGTATCCTTTCCTTTTTCTTCCTATTTTCCTACTGTAATCCGTATAGTTAGCTTCGGATCAAGGGAAGTGAACTACTCTCAATGTCATCATCGTGTCTAGAAAGCGTTATATTAAACAAACCTACTAGAAGAAACCAATCTGGTGGTGATGGTGGTAAGGCATATGGACGCGACGACGGTGGCTGCGGCACCCCCGTCTTTGCCCAAAAGCCAAACCGAAAAGTTGCGAACGACCACTGAGGATCCTTTGTCTGGGAAAGGGTGTTTCATGATTCGCCCTTTTCTCGATTACGGCCCAGCAAAAATTATTTCTCTCACTACCTTGGCATTTGTGCATCGCCAGGCGACGTTCCGAAGAGAGCAAATACGGAGTCGTATGCTAACAAGGCGACCCTGCTGTTATGTTTATGCTTGATGATGTCGACGGTTTTCATGTCCCGCGAACTAGAGAGCGTTATTTTATTCGATTTTTTTTTATTGATGTATTTTTGGGAAGAAACACCCACCACCCCCTAAAACTAAGCTTGCCTGAACGCAGATGCAGATCGTCGAATGCGACATATTCGACCCAGTGTGCTGCAACTCTCTGAATCTGGCCGTGTTTCGTTTGTTCGTTCGTTACTGACATGACATCTTCCAGAACGTTTCCCTCTCGCAACGTTGTTAGTCGCCGGCCGGAACTAAACTATATGTATAAGTTGGTGCAAATACTGACTCGCTGAATACGCAGTAGGAGTAGTAGGAGTTTGCCCTGGAACTGAACTGTCCCACATTAATATTATATTATATATATATATATATTTTTTTTTTTTTTTCATTAGGCCTCAGTTCTCTGGCTTGGTCGCCCTTAAATATAGAATCCCATCGGACAATCAGCCGCTTGGGTTTTGCCTGGGATTATCTTCCCTCTTGCTTGCCATGCTCACGCCCGTCCACCGCTACTACCACTTCTGCTAGTTTGCTCATGAGAAATAAACGATCTCCCGAGAAAAACGGCGTTATCTATCCCTCATCCATCCTATTAAATTGACCGGCCTGACTCCGTCACCGCGCACCGTCCGGTTGGTGAACAGTGGTGAGTGAGTCCGGGGGTGTGTGTGTGTGTGGCGTCCGTCCCTTTTTAAATGGCTCGAGGGCAGGTCCGGTGAGCCTTATATTATTATTGTTTCTTGTCCTCCTATTATTATTTACTTACTACACCATATTATTTTCTCCCTTTCCGGACGGGTTTTGGCCCTAGCTTGTTCCTAGCAAACATCCCGCTTGCCTCTTTTGAATGCTCATGCACCTCATCTTCATTGTTCCTGTTTCTGTCTTATTCTACTATACTATGGTCGATTGCCTTGTCTAGTGCCTACCGCGACGATCACGTTTTAGAAAGAAAGGCAAAGAGGCTTTGTTGTTTCCTCGTTTTTTCTAACTTCATTGCGAACATCTTGAACGCGACATCATCCTCGAGCAGGATTTGCGTTGGAATCTGCTATTCCCGAGTCTTCGAATTTTGGGGATCCTCGAGTCTTCGGGTCACTCTTGTCCGCTTTTATATATGCTGCAGGCAGCTCGTGCCAACCAAACTTGAACCTTTCCCTTTTGGAGAGAATTGGCTTGCGCGATTCCCACGCGACCACCGTTTTGTTTCGGCATCGCGTTAATACCATCCCTCCCTTTTCTTTCCTTCTTTCCCCCATTTTGACTGGGTAGCCTGTCAGGGCTTCCGGGCTCCTGCAGTGCCGATGTATGTCTGCGACACAGGCAAACCCGTATCGAGACTACGCAATCGACTATTCCTACCCTGCCAATTGCAAACCCGATAACCATGGCGAGTTACTCTCCTACCACCACCCGCAGCAGCAACATTCGCAGCAACCTCAGATCCACCATCATGACAAACCGCCAGACGTCCCTTTTGCAACGGCGGGGTCGGCAGCAGCAGCAGGGGGGTCACCGCATACAGCATTCGAACAGCATCCGCATGCAAGCGCAGGTGTCATCTCAGGCCCGACATCGCAAACGATCGTCCATGGAATCCCACAGCCGGTTCTTCTTACACCGCACCAGATGCTCCCCCGGCATCACTTTTCGCCCCAGTACCCATCGACCAGTCTCGAAATTAATCATGCGCAACACGGCAAGAAGCGACCCCATGCAGAGTCAGATCCAGATCATGACGATGGCAGACGAGTCAGATCACATCTGTCGGGATTCCCAGTCGAGGGATCCGCAGAGGCTTCCCAAACACCCGATGCTCTGTTTTCGGCACAGTCCGAGCAAGCAGCATCGAGCAACGGCTTTGGCTCGCAGGCGTCGATGGCACTGCCGCAGCAACACCACCATCACCACATGCCGCCTCAAGCAACTATGCGATCGAGCCACCATAGTGTAAACTCTCGGTCGTCGAACTATTCTTCCGGTCAGCGAAGCCTCGTGGGCATGCCGGGAATGCCTAACCCGAGACCGATAACACCGCATAAGAGAAAACCGTTCACGCAAGACGATGATGACCTGGTGGTGGATCTGAAGGAAAACAAGAGATTGACCTGGAAGCAAATCGAGGAATTCTTCCCTGGTCGAACGAGTGGCACGCTGCAGGTCCGGTATTGCACGAGGCTGAAAAAGAAGAATGTGGTTTGGACGGAAGAAATGGTATTCCTCCCATCCCTCTCTTCTCCTCTTTTGGCGCATACTAACGACAACAGATACAACGGCTTCAACGTGCTATTCAAGACTATGAGAAAAACAAATGGCGGCACATTGCGGGGAAGATTGGAAACTGTGTCACGGCTGAGGCATGTGAAGAAATGGCTTCAGATCTTTGACGAATGTGTTGTATGGGTGATGGACTATGGAGTCGTGATGGTTATGTTTATTACTATGGTTATGGGGTTCCATTTGGAAGATGGGTTATTGTATATGGCGGAGTCTCTCATTTGTCGTTTTTCCTTTTGTCTGGGATGTCTATATGGGAACGGTTGGCGTGTTTGTCGTATATACTATATGATAGAATGTTGTACTTCACCTCTGCATCGATGCAAGCTACCCTAAGCCCTACAGAATTTCCATAACAGGTAATATTGCACAGCTAGTCTTCATACACAGCCCTACAAGCTCCGACCAATCACCGCGGCTGACTAAACCGGGCGGTGACGGAACCCGCCAACCAATCACCAACGGCCCGAAGCGGCTTCAAACTCGCCCAGCACCTCATTCCAATCTTCCCTTTGTTCCCAACGTCAAACACCCCTCCGTCCCCCCTCGACCGTTACTCCTGCCCGCCCGATTACAACAAGGACCATGTTCCTTCAGCGTACGGTGTCTACCCTCGCGAGGCGCACCCCCGTGCGGGGCCTTGCTGTCGCGCGCCCGTTTTCTTCGTCCGTTAGCCGATGTGCGTAAACCCGATCCTGGAACTGTGTTGTGTTTGTGAGAATGGAGGTGCTGTGGTGGTGGATTGGTTTTGTGAGGCCTGCGGGGCTCAATTGGGCTCTGTAGAAGGGTGGTTTTGGTGGATTGGATTGGAGACTGGTTAGGTCAGATGGGGTGGGCTGACTTGGATTTGTTTTGCTATAGTCAACAAGTACGAGGTTAAGGAGGCTAAGCTCCGTTCTCTTGACGGTTAGTATACACATTTACCGCTAGATGTTTTGATTTATCGGGCAATTGGTTGTGCAATATCCGGTTCGACGATCCGGGTTTACCGCGGGTGTTTGCGATCAGATGCTAACCACCGGAATGAATAGAGATCCAAACCGAAGAAGACCTCATCCCCCCCGGTGCTAAGCCCGGTACCATCCCTACCGATGTCGAACAGGCCACCGGTCTCGAGCGTCTCGAACTCGTCGGTAAAATGCAGGGCATTGACATCTTTGACTTGAAGCCTTTGGATGCTTCCCGCAAGGGTATGCCGCTTGCCTTTTTTCTGCGCTTGGTATGATAAGCGAATTTGGAGCTGATTGGTGCAGGAACTCTCGAGGACCCGATTGTTGTCAACGGTGCTGGTGACGAGCAGTACGCTGGTTGCACTGGTTACCCTGTTGACTCTCACCAGGTTAACTGGTTGACTGTATGATACTCCACTTTGGTTGTCGTCGATTGCAGACTAATGGTGCAGGTCTCCCGTGACCGTCCCCTCGAGCGTTGCGGCGAGTGCGGTAACGTCGTCAAGCTGAACTACGTCGGACCTGAGGAGGACCCTCACGCCCGTATGTCTCTACCCTCTGTCTTGCCATTGATCATCTTCTGACGGTATACACTACAGACGACCATGGCCATGGCCACGGCCACCACGCTGCTCCCGAGGAACCAAAGACCTTTGCCGACTACGTCAAGCCCGAGTATTGGTACCGGTAAATACCCCCCGTACGACGCGCGAGTTTCAAAAAAGAGAATAAGAAACAAGCAAAGGGACGGATAAAAACGGGCTAGTACCAGAGTGTCAAACGCAACGTATTTAAGTATTGGGTCTACTATATACGGGTTCATTCACGTCTTAATTTCCCGGTCTAGTCTTTTCCTTGCAACGTTCTTTAGCTTGTTTCTGCTTTTATCTGTACACCGACACCGAAGCTGCATGCATGCTCTTTCATTTGTTTTCTTAATTGTAGAATAGTTGTGGATGAATGAAGTGTTCAATACTAACAATGTAAGAGCAAATCCCGAGATTGAGTATGGCATGATCATGATTTAATTTCTAGATTGAGCGGGCGGAACGGAAGAGCGGATGGGATGTCTCCGGCCGATTGCGGAGTCCTTTCCCGCAGCATAGTATGCCCTGTAGGGTTCTAGATAGAGAGAATCGGAGTAGATGGGCTTTCGCATTTGGTTAGGTCTAGGTCTAGAATGGCAGAATAATATTTGATTGTACTGCTTCTATAAACAATGTAATGTGGATGAGATCAAAGCGATGAACTTTTGGTGATTGAGAACTCGTAGGTCTCATATATACTGAAAACACTTTTCAGTCGAATAACCTTTGTTGAACAGGGTTAATTTATGGGAAGCTTTATCGCCCAAAGAATTTGAGCTCAAGATACCTCAGCGGCGGATAAGCCACCGCAGCCCACGAGCAACCAACATAGTTACCCATCTACACCATTAGCATCCTTTCACACCAATTAAAACCAAGAATAGAAGGAAAGGGGAAAAAGACCTACATCAGCACCATACTCCCCCACAAGCCCCGCCAACGGCCCAATATACCAAACCTGCGCCATACAAAGAACAGCCCCGACCCAACCCACACAAAACGCAACAAACCCCGCGACTCCAATCGGGAGCTTTGAAGGATCATTCCAAGAACCCCAAGCGTATCCGCTACGTCGGCGGAAGATATATCGTTCTTCGAGGAGGATGCCGAACCAGATAGCGACCCAGTAGCCCATCAACGCGAGGAAATTCGTAAAGATCTCTGAGAGATGGCTTCGTCCGACGAGCGCGCAGACGGTGTAGATGATTGCGCCGACGGTATTCCAGATTACGCGGGGAATCTTTTCCGCATACCGGCCGAGGACTTGAAAGTCGACGCCTGTGCAGTAGGTGGGCGCGATGGTGTTAGCGATGAGGCCGAGGGCGACGACGACGGAGCAGAATTTGCCGAAGTTGTTGAGTGGGGAGAAGCCCTCTACAATTAATGCGCCCTGACCCTGATTGTATGCTGCGCTGTAGGCTGCATTGGTGTTTATGCCTGAGGCGAGACCGATGCCGATTAGGAAGGCCATTGTGAAGGAGCACATGAGGCCTGTGAGAGTTAGAAGGAAAATGGATACTCGGGAGGTGGTGGAGGGATAGTAGACGAAAAAGTCTGCGGCGAGGGGGGCGTAGGTGATAGCGGCGCTCATGCAGAGAGAGAAAAAGGAGAGTCTGTTGCCGGCGACTGTGCGAGGGTCTCCTGTTGAAGGGGTTGAGAGGTCATAGTTTGAGGATGAGACGCCGAAGAGGATGCAGATAACGATTAGTTGGGGGACCCAGGCGAAGCTGGTGTGGTTAGTACTGCGTTGATGACTTCCTAGGACTTCCCACTCACCGTTCGTAGTAGTGGAAGACGTGTATGCCAAATGTGGCTACGGCCCAGCTGATGATGGCGATGATCACGATGCCGACAGCGACTGACATGCTTCCATGCGGTGACACTGCAGACAGGATTTGTCCACCAACGACGCAGTCGATCAGACAGTACCCGATCATTTGGATCAAGTTCAAGATGACAACAATCTTGCTTGGCCACCATCCCATTGAATAGCGTCCGAGGGCCTAATACTGTCAGTTTTCGGCCCTAAGAGACACCAGAAACAGGCGAGGCATACCATTGTTCTTATTCCAGAAAGAGGCCCCCAAGTAGCCATCCATGAGGCAACCGAAGCGCCAACGAATGCCCCAAACACTGCGCAAAGCGATGCGTCCATAAACCCAAGTCCATACGAAGCCGGTCCCAGCATCCCAAGGGTTACGTTGTTAGCAGCCAGGTTGATCGAAACCCAGAGCAATGCTGCCTGCAGATACGAAACCCAGGACAGCTTCTTCATCCGTTCGCTCTCATGCACCCGTTCCAGTCCACGTGCTTCGAGATTATACTCGACCAGATACTGCTCGAATTTCCTGAGATATAAACCAAGCCGTCCTGGCGTAGGTCTGCCGCTGGCTACATCGCCACCATGACCATCATCGCCATATTGCTTCGGTTCGAATGGTTGTTCTGTCGACTGGACCTTCGAATCCAGTTTCTCCGTGCACTCCCCTAGGGAGGGGTTTTCATTTTCCGGGGCCATGCTGCTTATGCGATCAGTATTCCATTCCATGTGCTGGGGAAGATGCGCGCATGAGTCCTTTCGCTGGAATTATCCAGATCAAGTTCAACCGTATAATCTCAGAACGACGACTGCGCCAACCGCATTCTCAATGTTTCTTATTGTTCAGAAAGCAATCGAGATCGTGAGGTAGACAAATAGTCGACGAACACCGGTCTTCATGCAGGCACGTTACCTAGATACCTTGATCGATAGACAACTCCACGCTACTCGTGTTCATGATAGCCATCCGTCGTAGCGAATTGGGAGAGAACGGGAGTAATACACTGAGATCTCAACAAGTACCTGGCAGGAAAAGAAAGAAAAAGGTGTCAGTCAAATTTGGTTCTCGGTTATGTCGCAAAACTTTATCAAAGGGATTTCACCTTGACGGAACTGGACACTGGCACTATAATTGACCTTGAGCCGTGAGGATGTGACAACAGTAATTATTATCGCCTGTGCGATGCGACAAGAATAAGATTAAAAATAGGTCGGTCAAGGGAAAATAACGGGAGAGAGTGAGGAGATTTGATGAGAAGATCGAAATCGCGGCGGGGAACGAGAACAGAACTCCGAACCACAGCGTTGCCAAGACGTCACAATTTAGTAGTCTATTTGCCTTAGGAATTGCCATACCACGCATAACTATAGGAGAAACATGTACCAAATCAAGTGTTAACTAACCCCAAATCTTGGATTCATGGCTATGCAATTCGTGGATATGCTGCCTTTGCATCGGGGAGAAGATGCTCATTAAAGATGCAAGAACCGTGTACAGAAGAAAAACAGAAACGAGAAAGCCAAAGCTAAACTCCAAAATCTTCCATCGTATATAACCCATACTGTTCTCGAGGTGTGAGGTGCGAGGCGCTCTGCGTGAAACTGGGACCAGAAAATGTGCCCCAAACATGCTGCTGACATCGTCGACGGTAGGGTGGAGGGGAAAAGGATGAGAGGATAGGTGCAACAAGTCGTTAAACAAAGTCGTCACTTCGTCAGGGTCCGGGCGCCCTTCACACATTACACACTCTTGAAATGTTCCTTTGCATATTGCTCGCATGCCTGCCATGTGAGAATCCGGTTCAGCAGGGTCCGACAGGAAGATATCGAAAAATATATTTTAAAAAAAAAAAGAAAAAAGAAAAATAGAAATTCACCTTTGCAGGCTTCCCGACTTTCTGCCCAATGGCCTTCCATTTGTTTGCTTCGTATTCTTTGATCGCATCGCGGAGTGCGACAGACTAATTCGCGGGTAGGGTTAGAAACAACATGTGGTGCAGATGCGTCATGATCGGCCTTACCTCGTCCTCCGCGAATTCGGCATAGTGCATGTCCTGCGTTAAGATGTCAGCAAGAGGCAAATGTTTCAACGATTCCCAACAGTTTCCCACCTTGTACCAATGTTTCTTAACGCTACCTTCAGTTCGAGCCGGGAACGTCTGCGGTACCCAAGAGTTAGTACTGAGCAGCCTTCCCAACGGAATGATCATCATGTTGGGCGCCGACGAACCTTGGCGATCTCACTCCAGCTGCGACCAGCATCACGCATCGACTTCAGTCTCTGTTCCTCCTCTGCCGTCCAGGGCGTGTTAGTCCTCCCCTTCTTCTTGGGCGCTGGTCCTGTCTCTACAATACTGGCGACATTAGGGTCCTGCGCGAGACCCGTAGAAACCGGAGTCGCCATGGATGCCGTAGATCCTAGATGAGGCGATGAGCGGCGCTTGCGCGGATTCGAACCGGACTGCATCGGAGCCTGGGAAAGGGGAACTCCGTCAAAAGGACTCAAGACGCCGGGAAAAGGGTGAATTTGCTGTTGTGGGATTAGGTGAGACGGTGCGCTGACAGGGACGGTTGTTTTGAAACGCTTGGGATTTGGAGGTGACCTGGTCCAGGAAGAAAGAAGTAAGTGAATGAGAAAGAGGGACAGAGGTACAGACAGCCACGGTCTGTCAGCACAAATGGGAAGTTCCCGCGATAAACCAAAGACACAGCACATCAAGCAAAATAATCCGGCCTGATAAAGAATAAGTAGAAAAAAGAAAGTGACATCTGCTGACAAAGTTGTCTTTCTAAGAAAGCTGTTGGACTTACGACATGGTAGTAGAGACGCAGGTTTCCCAAACACACTGCGTCGGATCATCTGTACATACACAGGCTTAGGAGATTAGCAAATCTGCTACTGGAAACTGCATGAAAAATTGGTCCTCGAGTCTAGGAGAGAGGCAAAAAAGGGCTCTTGTTCGTTACACTAGAAGCAACGATGACACGGGCGCATCCCACGGCGTGAGCACAGCTATATCGAAAGGAACAGAGGGGTCCGGTATATGGTAATGTAATTATATAGAGTCACAGAACCCCCAGAAAAAAAAATAAATGAGGTGGAATAAGTGAATCTGACTGTTGCGACTTGGAGATACAAAATGAAGCTGGAGTTCACAAGATGTCAGTCCATCGAGCATGTGGGGTAGGGCGATACGACGTACTCTTCAGTAGCTTACCCGATACAGCAACAAAAGAGATAAAAGTACCGTTGGGTTGCGGAAGAGATAATATACACAAGAGGTTGAAAAGAGAGGGAATATCAAGGGGAAAGAAGCCAAAGGTACAGAGGGGAAGACAGCCAGAAGGAGGGGAGACACTCAGACCCGCGCCTCCGAGTACTCACGGGATTCTGCTCACCACATTCGTTAATATTAGTCCAACTGGAGACGTTCTGCATGATAAACAAGAGACTGAATTATCTTCTATTGCTATATTATGATGCGATCCAAGCTGCATGCATACAGTGTGTGTATGTTCCTCCCGGACATGTTGACAGTGTCCGTTTCCCCTCCGTCGAGCATTGCAAAGTCCGAACAAAAGTACACACGCCACTGGTGTCTTTCCTGTACTTGTAATACCCTCTCTGTTTCTCCAGTCAGATTTGATCCCTGTCATTCTGCAGAGCAGCCACCGAACCGAGCTGATACCGAAAGAACACCTCTTAATGGCTGAACTATAGTACGCCTATCCTCGGCACCAAGCTGACACTTCCAGATGTTCGTACCGTAGGGCCGCCGGCACCACGATTTCTTTCGTGAAAACGACTTGGGATTGTTGATACAAACAATGAATCTGAAATGAAACCATTGTATGGAACGTCCGGGGCCATGCAAAGACCCGGATTGGATTCTTATATCGTAGCAGATATAATGGCCAGTGCTTTAACCGCCATAGAGGTTCTGCATAAATAGCGCTTGCTGACAAGAGTCGATCAAGTGTCACAATCGATCTCTTCAGTAAGCAGTAAGCACTAGCCCGAGGAATCATCTGCATGCCGTGAATGTGTTGAAGTTGCTTCCAGGTGAGACGAAAATATCCATAGTCATAGCGGATTTTTCTCCATAATTGATCAACCGCATTGTTTGCGATATAGACTCATGTTTCTCAGTAAAGAAAACACTGATGTCACTGTCGAAATATCACGTGATGCACACGCGGCTCAGCCGTCCGGGGAGCGGAACTAGGCTCCTTTGGGATGCGGGATAGTGTGATAAGGACAGGACAGCGGCTGGTCCATCCGACAACTGCCTACTACAGTACTACTGGAAAGCACGATTGACTGCCTCTTGAACTATATCGATTTTGGTCCAGGTATTTGCATGCGGTACCCGCATACTCACCAGTGGCAACTAACTGCTGACTGCTTATCTAGGATAGAGCTTCCGATACCAGACCTACGCCGAGCTCCCATACTCCTCCGAACCGAGATTGGACGTTATTGTTAGCTTTATATTAGTACAGCCGTGTTGGAACAGCTCGGGGTTGACATGAAGGGGTGATTTCGTCACGAAACCTATGGTTCCTTAAGACGACACGACCACGCGACACATCGTCCACCATGAGTCTGAATTTCTTTCGTTTAGTGGGAGACCTCTCCCATATCTCTTCGAAATGCATATTGATATGGGCCATTCATCGAAATAAGAGCGCCGAAGGTATGGTATAGTGGACTCCTGGTGTCGACTTGAGCTCGACTGACCGTTGTGTTCAATAGGCGTCTCATTACTCACCCAGATGCTTTATGCTGCCGTGTTCGTGACCCGATACCTCGATCTCTTCCGCGCAGAAGGATGGAATAGTTTTTACCTGGTCTCCTTCAAGCTGTTCTATATACTCTCGTCCTTCTATATCATCTTCTTGATGATGAAGGTCTATCCCCGGACAAGGGAAAGGGAAAAGGCATGGAAATTGGCGCTGTGGTCTCTGGGAGGGTCGCTTGTGTTAGCCCCAATCCTGCCGGCTTTCTACGGAAGAGGATACCCCTATCATTGGTTCACGGAGGTGAGTCTCGAACAACATGAGGTAACTCGAATCGCGACTAATAGAGCTGATCTTATCTAGATCTTCTGGACATTCTCTATCGTCCTAGAGTCTGTCTGCATCCTTCCCCAGCTTCTTCTCCTGCGCCAGACCACCGTTCCGACCGTCATTGATTCCTACTACCTTGTCACCCTAGGCTCCTACCGAGGCTTCTACATACTGAACTGGCTTTGGCGCGGTTTCGGAAAGGAACATTACTGGGATCCTATTGCGGTGATCTTCGGTATTGTTCAAACCGCATTTTACCTCGACTTTGCTTGGGTGTACTATTCACGCCAGCGTGTGAAGCTTCGCCAGGGTGGGGTGGTCGACTCGGAAGACTTCAGCAAGAGCTGGCTGGTCAACAAAGTGTTGAACTTCCGATCACGAAAAAGCACCGATGAAGAGCAGGACTTGCATGATGGGGATGTAGAAAACCAACCAGGAACGGACGCCAGGCCTAGTAACAACCGCTGGGGAGCTAGGGGCATTTCCATTTCTGCCGATGATACATTGGACAACCAGAGTCGCCCTGGACCTCACGCGGACGATGATGGGTTGGAGGGAATCCTTGATGATGAGGACAGCGGGTCGGACGAGCAGGGCCCGCACAAGTCGTCGCCCGTTAGTGGCCACGGTTGATTTGTTGGTTCGTGAGGGTGGCTTAATTATGGATATTTTGATATTTCTTGGCTTTCTTGAATAGCCATTTTACTTTCATGCCATGTTGCCTGGTTGCTTATGTCTCAACGCACTTTAGCGCGTGCGTTATGATCTATATTATTTTGGAAATAGTTATCTCATTTTGGCCTACCATGTGTTCAATTGTAAGCTGGGCGGAGCAATTCTTCAGCTTAGACGATGAAACACCCTCCGTTGTCTCAAATTGGATCTAATTCACGGCTACTGTGCCAGATCATCAATATGATCTCATTGAAGTGCCTTACTGTACAGTTTCAGCTGAAATGAGCCTCCTAAGGCTGTGTTGGCCCTCTTGTGTCGACCACGTGACTGGCAACGACGACGACGACGACGAGAACAGCAACAGCAACAGCAACAATAACAACAATAACAACAATAACAACAATAACAACAACAACTGCAGCACCAGAACTACAGGACAAAAGTGATCCCGATATCGAGAGTTCGTGAGCGCCAGATTTGCTATGGGCGTAGGTCTCGACAGCGGCATCGGCAGTGCCGGCTGTCTCTTGTCATCATCACCGGCCGACTAAGCGCTATTCTCTTTGCTAATGTCATCGAGAAAACGTGGGTATTTGAAAAAGCATGTGGCTTTGGATTATCCCATATCGCTCCCTTGGCCTACAGTAATACTCGCATTTTTTCCCGAGACTGTCCGTATTCAAGCTGATATGACACGAGATGCTATTCCTTTCTTGCTAGGCTCACTTCACAGGCGTCTAGCGGCATCCCCACCACAGAAGCGCTTAATGGCCCGCGAATAATGTGCACTTATGGATCTGTCTTTGACCAGCTCCGATCTTCGTTCGTGCCTTGTTCGTTGTGTCGATCGCCAGTGCACTTCGCCATCCTTTAGCGGTTAAGAACAGGATGGAAGGTTACCTGCATACTGACATCTGGATAGGGAACTGCCATCATGGTTCGGGGGATTGCCAAGTCATCGACTCAATCGACTCCTAGCGCTAACCTTCCTCTCATGATTTGGTCCTGGCTCCCAAGGCATCTCGGAGTCTGCTTTCAATTCTCCCATCTCATGCACTATGTCCCGCCCGATCCAAACTGTCGGGTTCTCTCTGTGTTTTCGGCGCCACCGCCGCCGCTGCTCCCTATTATCCGTCATCCCCCTTTCTCCCTAGAAAATGCGCTGCGGTGGGTGAGCAATGAGGATGGATACGGAGCCTGCGCCGCGGGAGTTCTTTTTGGGGGCTGGAATCCTTGATTCACGGTTACTCATACGGCACGGCCTGCTTTCCCCCTTCCCCCGCAAGCCCAGGGGGATTATAAGCTGGCGCTTAAATTCAGTTTGTTGTCTCGAGTACGCATCTATCGCTAAGAGCCTCTTGCATGTGCGGCACAGCCATTGCCAGCGGTATTCGCTTTGCTGAAGTGACCTGAGCTTGTTGTTGACCGCAGAGAGTCTGGGTTTTTGGCCCTGCCTTGCGAGGCATTGCGACTTCTCAATAAGTTGTGATTCTGATATATGAAATGGCGCAGCACGTCTGTGGATTACCTTTTTTTTTTTTTTTTGTGTTTTTTATTTTATTTTGAAATATATATACTTGCCTTGGTCGTGGCCTGAAAAAAGAGCAAGCTTCAGGGCAATCCTAGTAAATTCTATTCTTCCTTCAAGCATTTTTTTTGTTCACAGTTTGAAATTGCGACCGCTTCCATTGGGTTGTTTTATTGTTGGGCTCTACTGAGATTCTTATATTGCCGTCGTTCCTTCGAATTGGCTTTTTTGGATTCCTTACATTTATACCAACTCGTTTGTTGTTGTCTTGTGACAGGGCAACCACCATGGCATTTCACGGCCAACCCGTCCCAGGACAGGGACTAGAAGACTTCTACCAGAACCTACAAGCACAATGGACCGGGTTAGACGCAGTATGAAAAACATCCATGTGCCACGAGAAATCCAACCAAGACTGACGAGATCTAGCCCCCTTACGTGAGCGCCAATCGCACCTACTGCACAACAGCATTCCCTGCCACTTCCATCTTGACCCCAGTCAGCCTCCCAGACAGCGCTTTCGCCCCTACAAGGCCCAGTCCAGTCCTGAGTCATCACTCGCAAGAATACCAACACAGCCTCAATGATCCGGCCCCCACACAGCATGGACTAGGCATAGCCGCACCCTTCCCGGGCGATTACCCACGCAACATCTCCTCAGCAATAGGATACCCGTCAGAGGACATGCATTACCATCCAACCGACGCGGCTCTTTCTCCCCACCCACGCCCTGCAAAACGGGCCCGCCGATCCTTCAAACAACAACAGCCACCATCCCTGCGGGAAAATCCCGTATCGATCCTCCCGCACCCAGAAGGAATGCAGCGCCTCGAGCAGGAACGCCGGCGGGGACAAACTGAGGCTCATGCGCATCAGCGGCCACGCGCTCCGGGCCGGGGACGGAAGGATCCACAGGCTGAAGAAGAGGATGCGTATGTGGAGGGACTGCGCGAGCGGAATCTGGCGTGGAAGGTGATTCGGGAGATGTTCCGGGAGAGGTTTCAGAAGGATGCGTCGGAGGCAAGGTTGCAGATGAGGCTGTTGCGTCGTCGTAAAGAGCGTCTTGCTCGGTGGGACGAGAGTGATGTGAGTATGTGTGCCATCTTCGTCCTTTCCTTTCCTTCTTTTCTCATATTAACACATAAACTATCAGATACAGTTGCTTATAAGAGCAAAAGATTATTGGAAACATGAGAAGTATCAACTTATTGCGCGAAAGGTGAGCACAATTTTCCCAGCCTTAGACAAGAGGCAGGTCACTGATTGATACGACCAGATGCAAGAACTTGGCTCCAGGAAGTCATATACAGCAGAACAATGCGAAGCACAGCTTCAAATTCTCGACAATGAACAACAAGATAGGGAAGAAAGGACCACACCCTCTATTGTCCATTCGTCAATACCTGGATCAGACCATACCCAACGACGAGCTGCATCGAGATATCCCCCGAAAGTAGCGGTTACTACAAGTGGATAGACTTGGTTTTATTTCGGTTATGAGAAATGAGATTTGTTTGTTTAATCTATGAGCATGGAGTTATAGAGGAGGGTTGTTATTTCAAGATTCATTGTATATATGTTTTGCTTTTGACACTTACAGACCCTTGCGAATTCCAAACTAATGCTATTCTGCCCTTATCTTACATACCTTCCCTCTAATTTGGGTAGGTAGTCTATTTATGCCCACCAGAGTCAAAGTGACAATTCAGATTGCCTCCATCCGTCGAGTCGCCATGAGGTCTATTGTAAGGGCTACAAAATCCTCTTTTTATAACCTACCATTCACCACTTTCATCCAGCTCCAGAGTATATTAAGACACCCAGGGCCCAGTAGCCCTATCAGCAATTAATTCAAAACCAAGATCTAAAATATACCTTCGGATGGAGGCCGTCAAGGCACTGGGCAGAAATTAGATGGAAACCAAGTTTCCCATGAGGCATGCCATCATCTGGGAAAACCACTCTAGCAAAACCGACTTTACCATCGTTATAATTAATATAGTATGAAAAAGTGATTACGGTCATTCTATCACGCCCCAATTAGTGATATTTTTTTCAGGAATACAGATTCTCTTACCTTGATTATTAGATTTCGGATATGCTACTCGTAGCCGACGAAGCTCAACCAGTATACACACTTCAGCTCTATGGATAGGCCTTATCAAGATATAAAACTGTTGCTAAAGGGCCTAAGCTGTGATTTCTCGGCATCGTATCACTGGAGCAGTTGAACCCCCGTTCCCTTTTGAGCAAATCTAGTCCGGATTGCGCTTTTTCATTTTTGGCTCGCCTCGATCACCAAGCCATGTCCATGGATATTATGCTTAAGCAGAGCTCGGGGAGATTCGGAGACGCGTACGTCCAGAAGATGGA
Organism: Aspergillus ruber CBS 135680; assembly: GCF_000600275.1. Taxonomy (NCBI): domain Eukaryota; kingdom Fungi; phylum Ascomycota; class Eurotiomycetes; order Eurotiales; family Aspergillaceae; genus Aspergillus; species Aspergillus ruber. Next base: position 622,726 of record NW_024467300.1, read on the forward strand.
AGTCTTTTGCTGTGAGATTAAAAGGCTGTGGATATCTATTTGAGACGTCAGATAAACTCCTACTGCAATGCACAATGACACAATGACCAAACTGCTATAACAACCAATAATATGTATAGTGGCACGAACATCTCGATATTACCATGCCGATGGCAGCTAAAGAGGCCGGGTTATACCTTCCAATATGAGAACCCCATTCCAATATGAGGGTTCACATCTATCCCTCTGCTGCAAGAAGAGATGGTTCCATATCAATTAAGCAATTCCAAAGAAGCTGTGGTACATGTGTTGCCATCTAGGATGCACCAAAAACAAGCAGATTTACAGGTACTAGAATATATATTTCCCTCGCTAAAACTAGTTTGATATATCGAGTACCCTGAGGATCCCAAAACCCACGGCGCTCTCTCCAGAAAATTTAACCCGGTATCACGCATTTCTGTAAATTGCTGGCCGAAAGCTCTCCAAAACACGCCTTTGTACAAGCTCACATGACAAATTTGCACCAGCTAATGGCTAGAAGTAAAGTTTCAAGGTGAATCTTTATGGCCAGGCAATTGTGCTCTGGATTTAGGTTCCATTTGGGGAAGCAAAAAAATAAAGCCTCGATTGATATCGTTTGGATTGTGCTTATGATTCATATCTGTAGTATTCAATTCAAAACTATGTATATCCCAATTTCTCCTTTACAATATTTAAAAACGGCGTGTTCCAAGCCCTCCTGCGCAACCTGCCAGCAAAAAGCGTAGGAAGGGAACGGGTCTCCAGCCGCGATATTTGAGACGGGACCATTTTGAAAACACGCCAGGAGACTGTGATGTAGATGACAGTATTCCAGAATCCCTGGAGCGGTAGGACGAAGCTGGAGGCATATGTTAGACCGAAGAGATACTGGTTTGACATGGATAATGCGTAGACTCTGTTGGCTGACGATGGCACCTGTACGGTGTCAGTTGGTCGAGTAGCTTGAGATAGTAGCCAGGTGACTAACCCAGGTAATGAGAAGTGCTAGAAAGAAGAGCACCGCGTATTTACAATAAGCTTGAACTGCTACCGCCTCGGGAGACGAGCCTGAGATGCCTAGGCCCTGCGCATCACCAGGCGTATTTGGGATGTTAAGAGGAGGATGGACCTGGTCGCTGTTTGGATCCTGGTTTTGGGTTGACGGATGTCCTCCGTCTGAGGCATTTGCATCTGCCTCCACGAAGACCGGCATTTCGCTATCAATGGTTGTGTCCGTGTCGATGTACTTGTGGAGTCGTCTGCGCTGCTTGAAGATGTAAATACCCACACGAGCATATATGCAAAAAGTCAACCCGATAATAAGCCAAACTGGTCCGTAGAACAGGGCTATTTGCAGATAATCCCACTTCAGTGATATCCAGCACCATTGCTGCAGGAACAGTTAGGCCGTGTTCTGAATCGAAAGGGATAGAACTTACGACTGCAGGACCATATATTCTGCCATGGGATTTGCTCCCGATAAACAAAAGCACAAGAGCCGGAACAAATGGCAGACCGTAGCAGAAGAGAAAGTACTTCCACTCCAACGGCCGCAGATGATCGGTTCTGTAACGATGGAACATGGCCAGATATACGTTGCAGGCCATGACAAAAGCCCATAACGAATCAGCGGGTACGAACCTATACACATCAGTCCAAGACTCACGTGGTAAAACCAAGCGAAACTAACCACTGAATCATAAACGCCTGGAACTGACATAACGCACTATTTGCACCATGATCAATACCCGATTCAGAAATCAGCGTGCCAACATTGGCCATAACATTCCCGAAAGTCGCATAGAACACGAGACGATTAATGGGCCTCCGGAAGTTCCTGGACCCAAGGAACGTTACAATGATGATGCACGAGGCGGCGACAGAGAACGCCGAGCAGACGCGCTCCGTGATGGAGATGGCGGCCACTTGTTGCCTACTGAAATGACAGCCATTTTCGCACATGAGCTCTTAACGTATTCGCATTTCAGAGCGCCTCTGGGAAAGAGTGGATTTTCGGGGGGAAATTCTGAGGCTCGGGATCTTTTTAAGAGAAGCCTAGAGTCCCCGTGGTTGCTAAACTTCCGGAACTGGAATTGCACGTTCCATGGGGGGGGCTTAACCGAATGATGTCACTGTGAGATTTAGTAATGGGTTGGATCTGCGAACACAAGCATCCATAATACGGAGTACATGATAGGCGGCCGATCGTTATTTGTATTCCGGGACTTTCGGTTTAATGGACATAACGAGTAGAGTTAGCGAACTGTATTCCGAAGTACGGAGTATGTCAGGCACATCTGACTATGCACCAGCCACATGGAGTTTGATGGGCCCATAGTGACGTAGATGGTCAGTGTTGCGGCCTGCGAACTATACCTGCCTGATAAAGTAGGCATGAACCAGTCCTGCATGTGACACGCTGACAGGGGACTGCCTTTATTGTTGTCGTCTCCACGATAGTACTTCCTGCTACGATGCTCTTCGCAATAACACCAAGTTGCTCATGCTGGGTCTTTGGCTCTAAATGGCAGCATCCAATTTGGGAAAGCCACTTTGAAGAAAGTATCCAGTGTTTGCGGCGCGAAGCTTGGATGCTAAAGTTCGATGTGGAGGGAGATGTGCCCACGGAGTTGCTACAGTCTATGTTACGTTAGGAGCCTGAAAAGCGGTTGACTACACAGGGTGTATTGGATAGCAAGTGGACGGGGAAGTGGGTGTTGCTGGAGTTGAAAGGGCTGTTCGGGAGAAAGTAGCTTAGAGTGAGGACAGGTAGGCTGGTCCTGCCGCGAGAAATCCATCTCTATGCCTTTCTAGACATGGTTACCCCCGATCAGTCAAGCATCGCGCTAGTAACCGGAAACAAGCAAGAATGGTCTAGTCCCACAGCTCAAACCAGATATATATATATATCATGACACATAATTCCGGATATCATTCAACATGGCAAATAACACCAAAATGCTTATTCCTCATCCGAAAAGTCCTCATCTGGAATCGGAAACGTGCACAAAGCCGCAATACCTCCCAGCCCATCAAGTCTCGTCCCACTCTCATGATCCGAACTAAGAACACGAACGTCACCACCCTCAATATCCCTCACCCGATCGACAAGCGACACCCATCGTTTCCGCTCCGCGACATCCTGCGATCGGAAAAGGCGGTTTGAAATGATTAAGACACCACCCCCGCGACCAACGGCGCCTTGGTCAACCGCTGATTCGACCTCGCGCGGTCCATAAGTGGCTTTGTTGGTTTCTTTGCGGAGTTGTTCGAGGAAGTCGTCCATGAGCTTGGTTTCACGTGCGTATTTGGTGTCGGCTAGGATGGTTTTCACGGCGGGTGATTGCAGAACTTCGGAAAGAGAGTGGAGATAGCCTGAGGCGGAGTGAACGACAACGATGCTGGGTAGAAGACGTTTGAGGCCGGGTGAGTTTGTTGCGACTGTTTGGATGTGTTTTTGGAAGCTGGTGGCGACGAAGCCCGGGGATGCGAGGAGGACTGGTCTGACACCTTCGCTGCTAGTCATAGAGGTGATGCTGGTGTTGAAGTCGAGTTGGCGGAGGAGAGTGTCTAGCGTGGTTTGGTAGAATTTAGACATGCCCTGACGCAGGTCAGTATAGAGTCCACCAAACCAAATGAAGGAAAACAAACCTTATCATGTTCACTACCTCCCATCCGCTTCCTAGGAACCGACATCTCAACCTTCTGCTTCAGAATCGTCTGGAATTGCCCGATAAAGCAAATGTGCGCAATCCCCTCCTGCATAACCACAGCCACAGCCTCAGCCCGCCGATTCCCACCCTCATCCACTGCATCCTTCAACATCTGGACCGCAATACTATCCCAACCCACACCCTCCCCATCGGCCCCGATCTCTTTCTCGAGCGTGAAGTTGCGATTCAACTCTAGATCCAGGGTATGATGTTGGCCGATCTTCGTGTGTGGAGTCTCGTTGACGATCTGCCCACCAACATGAAGTTGCGAGCTTTGCGGGTCAAAGTCGAGGTTCTTGACGCGGATTTCGAGGTTGAGGTGAACTCGTGAGGAGATCGTAGAGCCGGTATCTTGGGTGGTTGTAACTTTGCGGATGGCGCTGGCGCGCAGGAGATCGCCGGGGCGGATTAGGTTGTATGCGTGCCACTGTCGCATACAATTAGCAATGCGAGAATAGAAGCGCAAACTGGGAATAAATGGGTAGGTGTCTTACCATGTCCTCTGGTTCTTCGGGGCAGAGGGTGACGGTGCCCGAGCCGTTGAGCTCGACCTTGTTCTTTATTAAGCGCATTTCGCGTGTAGTGAAAGAAGTGCTAAAGAATTTGTAGGTATCTCGATCGCTAGGTTCTTGAGGTTGTTATTGCCAAAAGCGACTAAAGTAGAGTAAAGGTAGAGTGAAGAATGACGATCAACAAGTTGCAGGCTGCTTTGCAAAACAGGCGACAAGAGAGGTCGATGCGGGACGCTCTAAAATAGGTCTAGCGCTATTCGATGACGCTTATCGATAAGAGCTTCCTTGAGCCCTGAGCCCTAGTCTCCCGTAATGGGAAGTGCAGTGTCTTTGTACAAGAATCTCATTGGAACCACTGGGATTAGAGAATGAATGACTGAGTAACAACATCCTCAATCGACACAATACTCTACTCTTTTTACGTTGTCTCAGCGAAATAGCTGAAGACACCGTACTTAAGCGTACTCCCTCCGACCTCGGCCTTTGCGTCAGAAGAATCCCGGTGATATCAGCGCAGGCCCCACGTTGATCTGCGAAACAGTGGGAGACAAAACAATAAAGCATTTTATTAACCAATTGACTTTCTAGACTCTCTTCGGCCGATATGAACACCAGGGGACCCTCTAGATTTTCCGCACTTTCTTCTGCCGCTTATCAATCAGTTCATTTCCTGCCATTTTTCCCGAAGCATTGTTCTTTCTTCTTCACTTTACCATACAATACAATATACCCAAATATGGCTCTTTCGTCGCTTTCTTCGACCGCTAAGTTGATCACGGGATATGAGATCCCTGTTGTTGGTTTTGGTGTAGGTATTTCCATTCGATCCATGGAAGAATGTAGGCTAACGTCGTGGCCTCAAACAGGTCTACCAAACGTATGTTGCTGTCCAACGATTCAACGATAATAGATTTGATTTGAGAAATGGACAATTGGCTGACCATATCGCTGCAGCCCCCCGGATGTCACTGAGAAGACCACCCTGAAGGCACTGGAAGTCGGATACCGCCACGTATGTCTCAGTTTCCCTTATCTTCGAATCTTCATTGCTAATGCAAGTAACCATACAGGTCGACAGCGCCAAATACTACCAAAACGAAGCCGAATGCGCAAACGCCATCTACAAGTCCGGCATCGACCGTTCCAAGATCTTCTACACCAGCAAGATCCCCGTCCCCGCCCTTGGCACCTACGAATCCGCCAAGAAGGCCCTCGAAGAGAGTCTCGCGGCCGCCTCCAACCTGGGCTACATCGATCTAATGCTCATCCACGCCCCTTACGGTGGCAAGGAAGGTCGCCTGGGCGCCTGGAAAGCCCTCGTCGAAGCCCAAAACGCCGGCAAAGTGCGCTCCATCGGTGTCTCGAACTACGGCATCCGCCACCTCGAAGAACTCGAAAACTACATTAAGAACGGCGGCGGTGGCCAGATTGCCGTTGGGCAGTATGAGTTGCACCCGTGGTGCGGACGGATTGATGTTACTGAGTGGTTGAAGAGGCGTGGGGCTGTTGTGCAGGCGTACTCGCCTTTGGTGCAAGCTACGCGCATGAGTGATCCCACTTTGCTGGGGTTGGCGAAGAAGTATAATAAGACTGCTGCACAGGTTTTGTTGCGGTGGAGCTTGCAGAAAGGCTTTGTGCCACTGCCTAAGTCGGTCACTGAGTCCCGGATTGTTGAAAACGGGCAGGTGTTTGACTTTGAGCTGTCGAAGGAGGATGTAGACAGCTTGACGACGGATATTCATGCGCCTGTTTGCTGGGATCCCGCTAACAACTCTAAGCTTTAAGTGCTTGATTGGTAAACGTGACCTAGTATATAGTTAGAAGGCAGTCAATACCAATTGTACAACATCGGCATAGTATCTTACAGTACGGTCCTTCAATCGCTGGAAGATACGCAGTTGATGCCTTCTTGCCTTAATGTTGACACTCCGCAATCGGCATAACGTATCCCCGCCAAACAAAGCAACTGCAACGCGATAACGATAACAAACCACAATACTATAGAGTGTAGACATGCACATCGCAATCCAGCCCAACCATGCGCATCAAAGGCCGAAAATCTAGGGTCGACCGCCGCCTGCCCCAACGCGGAGGCCGATTCACCTCCGCGCAACTCGCGTGGATGGACCGCGACCAAGAACGACTCCACCGCGCACGAGAAAAGGAAAAGAAACGCATTGCGAATAAGAAGAGACAAGCAGAGAAGGAAGCTAAAGAGCGCGAAGAGAGGAGGAAAGAAGGGATACCTGATCAGCATGCGATGCCTGTGCCGTCTAGTCAGCCGTTGTTATCGAAGTTCCTTGCGAAGCCGCAGTCGAAGCCCGCATCGCCGTCTGTCGAAACACCAGAGCTCGAGGATGATGGGTTTGAGGGGCAATCTGATGGGGGTGACACGGAGGTGTGCTCGTTGGACAGTTATGAGGCGGGGATAGAGGCATTTGATCAGAGGATTATGGCGGATGAAGAGAGAAGGATGATGGAGAATCCCCCGGTCCTGATTCGATCGACGGCGGCAGATCTATTTCGCAGTGGTATTTTCGGTTCTACAGAGGACAGTGGGCATCATAAGCATGATGAGGGAACGCATAACGGCAACGAAGACGACGATGAGGATGCATTCTCGGAATGCTCGGCTTTCTACGATGAAGATTTCATTCGCGAGGCAGAAACAACCGCACAGGGGCAAATTGAACAGCAGAAGAAGGCATTGCAGTCGCAGGAAGGGCAATCAATACAGACAGTAGCGAAGCCAGCTGTTGTGGAAGCGCATCGGGGAGCAGGGGCTGGTGCAACCGCGCAATCCCAGAGTCAATACAAGGCAGCGCAACCAACAAAGCAGCCACCACCAAGATTGGCTATAGAGGAATCATTTCGAGACGATACAGCGGACTTTCTGGAACAATTTGGCTGCGATCTCGGCGCAGATGGAGAGTTTGCGCCAGACGAAGATTTTGAGAGGGAATTAGTCCAACTCAACGCGGGTTGAATTGCCTTTTACGAAGTACATTTGTATTGGGTATATTTTACTGGCGCATTGGATATCTGCAGGATATTGCATGATTTATGCAGCCCATTCTTATGCATTGCGCACATGCGAACATCCGACCCGTCGGGAGCTGTTCGGATCGGCAGTTCTTCTGTCGGATCGCGGCGATAAGCTCCCACTCCATTATCCCCGCCATGAACGAAGGCCCCTCGGCCGATCCGACGGATGCTACAGGTGAGAGGGTTAATGGAAGAGGAGAAACGGGGGAGGAAGGCAAAGAAGCAGATGGAAGATATTAAGGACATAAGGCACATCCATGGTTTCGAATACTCAATGCACCGCATAAGGAATATTGACGTCGACGTCAACGAGCCGTGAGAATTACACAACTGACAAGGTGGGCTTTCTTTATTAAGCGTAGCGTAGCCTTAGTCTACCCCAATTGGATCCTGTCTAATTGATTCTTCTCTTTTACAGACCCATTGACCATTGTCCTCATTGTACATTCATACGACGCAACCGCCAAAATGCCCTTCGTCGAAGTCAACACCCACAAAATCCACTACGCCGACTCCCACCCCGACGGCGCCCCTTCAAACGGCCTTACCTTCATCTTCATCCATGGCCTCGGATCATCCCAGAACTTCTACTACCCCGTGATTCCCTACCTCACTCCCAAACACCGCTGCATCACCCTCGATACCTACGGCGCCGCACGCTCCGAATATACCGGCCAGCCCATCTCCATCGCGTCCATTGCGCAGGATGTAGTCTCAGTGCTGAGTAAGTTTCAGGTTCCCCAGGCCGTGGTTGTCGGGCATTCGATGGGTGGACTTGTCGTGACGCTGCTGGGCGCGAATTATGCGGATCGCGTCAAGGGAATTATCGCAATTGGGCCTACTCACCCGTCAGAGACGCTGGTGAACGTTATGACGAAGAGAGCAGAGACTGTCTCGCAGTGTATGCCCCCCCCCTTCTTCCAGGTCCATCCATAGCCATGCTGTGTACAGGAGCTAATATAACTAGCTGGAATGGAACCAATGGCCAACACAATCCCCTTTGGCGCAACCGGCACCGGCGCCTCCGCCCTTTCCAAATCATTCATCCGCGAACTCATCCTAAACCAAACGCCCAAGGGCTACGCCGCGCTCTGCAACGCCATCGCCTCCGCTCCGTCCATCGACTACTCCGCCATCAACAAGCCCTTTCTACTGATTGCGGGCGAAGAGGATAAGTCTGCTTCGTTGGATGGGTGCCATTTTATTTTTGACAATGTGCAGGGAAAGGAGAAGCGGATGGAGGTGCTTGCGGGGGTTGGGCATTGGCATTGTGTTGAGGCGCCGGATCAGGTTGGGAGGGCGGTTTTGGATTTTGTGGAGAATGGGCTGTAGACATGTTCACGGAGGGGCCGTTATGATCATATTTGGATACCAATTAGATCATCTCTTATAGGTTATCTGGTGCTATTTAGAGACATTGATTAGAGTGATTGGCACCCGCGAAGATCATTGACACAGATCAAATACTAGATGAACATGTCGGAGGTGCCAGAGGCCAGTAATAATTGATTTGGGTTTATGCTCTTGGTTCTATGATAGAAGATAAGGCCCACGTATATTTCCATTACAAGGGCAATACTATTGTACGGAGTAATCAAAAGGTATATGCTTCTAAAAACTACAAATTCACACAACGCAGGAAAAAAAAGTAAATCACACCCTATTAGCTTTGCTCTCATTCGGCACCAACTTAATATCATATTCAAGCTCAAGTCCAGCTTGAGTATCTCCTTCGCGAGGGACAAAGTCCACAACCAACGAGTCCTTGACAGCGAAGACAGAGTCGTTGGTCAAATACGGGTCTTTGCTGTCGAAGATCTGGGTGGTGAGAGGCTTGTAGCCGTCGTAGGTGGCCTGTGATCATTAGTACAGAGAACAGAGATGATAGAACGGCGACGTACAATAATATGAATATGAGCAGGCCGGAACGGATGTCTATCCATAAGCTTCAAAACCTTCCCAGCAGGTCCATCATCCGGCACTGGATACGGCGTCGGCCGCAAACAATAATAAGAATACTTCCCCTCCTCATCCGTCCTAAATCTCCCGCGCAGATTATGCTCAACCTGCTCCGGATCCTGCTGTTCGTACAACCCGTTCGTTGATGCCTCCCACATCTCCACTGTAGCGTTTACGAGGGGCTTCTTGGTGACAAAGTCGATGACGCGGCCGTGCATGAAGACCATCTCGCCGCCCTTGACGCCTTCGACGACGTTGTCGCCGTTCTGGCGCCATTTGGTGTCGGGGCGGAAGAAGGGGCCTAGGATTGCGGTTGCGGTGGGGGTGTCTTCGGCTTCTTGGGCGAGTTTGTAGGTGATTTCGTCGACGAGGCTACCATCCAACCACGTTAGTTCCTTTCTCTGAACGTTTGAATATTGGAGCTGAGAAACGTACGATTCAAGTCCGATAACATCACACAGAAGCTGCCCCTCATTCCGCTTGTCATCACTCATCTGACCAGCCCAATTCATCATCTTGACACCAGCCATCCACTCGTCAACGGTCAAATTGGTCTCGCGCGCAAAGTCATGGACATGTCGGATCAGACTGGTCATGATCTCGCGGAATCGCTCGGGCGTCTGAGGGCCCATCGACTTGATGACATTGTCGGTGAAATCAGGATCGAAACGGTGGGTGGCCATTTTGTCTGTCTTTCGAAATTTGTATGATTGTTTACTTTAAAGTAAGTCAAGTAGAGAAAAAAGGCCGATTTATATTCCCCGACTCTGGCGCAATCACGGAATCCATGATTGGTCCACGGACGGCAATGCGCTGGGTTCCGGCGGATTCTCCCCAGAAGACGGAGTGACCCCGCATATTCAAAGCCATATTGCCGTCGGATTATTCTCAACGCTTTGTTGGACCGTTATGAGCTGGTGTTCGGAAGCTTAGAACAGAGTGTGCCTGTTCCGGCTGCTTGTCGGAAACGTAACCGTAGATTCGATCCGATGTTGGCTCCCCGCAATCGGTCGGATGTCGGATGTAGGCAGGTTCTGATTGGTTGGTGAATGCTGACAGCTACCGCTTGGCACACCGCCTACACATATTCTGCCGATTAATCTTGAAGATACCCCTTCCGCTTCTTCCCTACTTCTCAAGACGTTGTACAATCGACATCGTTAGATGGGAGATTGATTTGCTTGATGTGGCGTTGGTATAGCACTAAAATTGGAAAAGGCTCCAAGCACTACGAGAGCAGTATTCACTGCATGAACGCAAGAGATGAGAATGACCATGGGAAGATGACCCCATTCACTTTAGCTCGCATGTGGCCATCGAGGACAAGGGAACATTCACTCAACTGCACCAGTTGCTACGCATATGCGATATTATTCCCAGAATGAACTCTTTATTTACCTACTTATATACCATCTCTCAACAACTTCGTTTTCTCCGGGAGAGTATGTAAGAATCGTTGGTGTAGTCTAGGTTACGAAAACGATGAGATCAGTAGCGTTTGGCTGGAATATTTCTCTGCAAATCTCATCTGATTTTAGATAATCTCACATGTCTGTCGTAAAATCCATAAAACAATGCAAGCCAACAATGGTACTATATTGTATAGTCTGTCTGTTCGAGCGCCCTCAGGCAGTTCAATATCTCAAGGCAAGACAAAGCTTGCTCAGACTCCGACACAAATTGAGTAGCTACAACATTGAGGGCTGCCACAGTCCAGCTCGCTAGTTCATTACTGACCCTATGCATACCCTGCTTTAGCACGGTTTCATACACATGATCAGGACGTCAGAACCATGTAACCTGGCCTGCGGCTACACGCATCCCTTATTAATATGTATGTGCTTCCCTCGTTTTTCCCTCGTTTTTTATATTATGCATCATCTTCTAGACCATATCTCATACGGTGGCTTTGTGGTTTATAACAATTAAATCCACCAATTTTGGGACACTTTCGCCATGTGCTTTTGCAATCCCCAAACTTGATACAGCCAATACTTATCAAGAATGCCTCACCTAACCCCCCCTTTTCACTTGATCCATAATGTCCCCCCCAGAAGTCGTGCGCTGGGTCCTGTGCAATCTCTATTTCCTTCGACCGAGTTTCGATCAAACGCATGAAGCCCAACAAGTTCTGGTGTGCCTTCTGCAGCAAACCGAAATCCTTATACATGGCGGCAGTGAGCGGACACTGCAACACAGCACCATCATTAGACTGGGTCGGACGAGGACGGAAGAGGGCATCGTCAACCGCAGTAGATGGTGAAATATAAGAGGCATTACTGTTATCAAAATCAAGTTTAGGTAAAGAAAAAAAGCTAAAACCGGCAGCTCCAGCAGGAGATGAACTTTCTGGTCGAGGTTCCTTGGCTGCTGGGGAGTTTTCAGTAGAGTAAGGACGGGGTTTGATTTTCGATGCCTGCAACTGGCCCTGGTGCTCGATTTGAAGTTAGCATGTTCCGGGGATTCTGAGCTTCTTCTTAGAATGTTGTTCGCACCTCACCTACTTCTTAGCTGCTAGAGTTCTCGTCACCGATAAAGACTGCGCGGGAGACTTGGTGACCGACGAGTGCGATGCAGCTATGTCAGCTAGTTAACACTCAAGGTAAAGGAACCAGTACTATATACGAAGCGAGCATCCAATACCAAGAAAATGGCAATTCGCACATCCATCCCTAGGAGTGGTAACAACACAACTCAAAAACGGACCATAGTTGTTGGCACAGCTGGTACACGCCTGATCCGTCTCCATTCCCCTAGTCTGCACCAAAGCGGTCTCACTTTTTTTT
>NW_024467300.1:634843-807516 GCF_000600275.1 Aspergillus ruber CBS 135680
TATGAGATCCTAAGGGGGGGGGTTGAAAGTACAAAGGAGCTAGGGAAAGGTGGGTCTCTGCTCGGTTGAGACACCTCGACTGAGGGCAAGTGTCACTTTTTCTTTCTCTTCCCTGTATACCCTTATTGTACTGACTCCTTTCTTTCTTTTTTTTTTTTTTTTTTTTTTTTTTTTTTTTTTTTTTTTTTTTTTTTTCCTGTGATTTCCTGTAGCACTGACTGTCCTTTTTGATTGCGTTGAAAATTGAGATCTCGTCGGTAGTAACGTGAAGCGAGCTGTTAAGCCGACTAAGTGGAGCGTGCAATCGGCTCGCGGGGCTGGTCATATAGTACATGAGAAATTGCTTGAGATATTTGTGTTTCTCGTAAAGATCCATTACTTTGGCTTTTCACGGCGGGGTTTCGGAGATGAATTCTGAGCTCGCTGCAGATGATGTGTAGAAACTTGGGTGAAGTGAGTGACTTTGTCGTGCTATAACACATGTATGTGTAGCAAGCAATTGAGCGAATGCAGTCTTCTCAGGAGTCGGTTCATACTGATTCCACTTTAGTTTTGATTCAGTAAATTAATGAATTCTATATTCTAGGTATCACCACCAACCTCTTTCTCCCCCTTCTCTTGCACCCCCTTATCCTTATTCTTCCCCTTGTCTTTATTCTTCCCTTTGTCATTCTTCTTCCCCTTCTCGTTATTCTTCATCTTCGGATTCCACTTTTTCGTCAACTCCGCCGGCAATTCCTGCACAATCTTCCCATCCTCCCAAATCTTCCCCAACCCAGCCTTCCGCTCAACAACAACATCGAAGAACTCCAAAGGCACGAAGCTCAACTGGTTCCCGTCCCCATCATCCTTACTCGAGGCCAGCCCCTCGCTCAGAATGACCCCGTTCTCACTGCGCCAGAACGGACACCCTGCTTCCAGAGCTTTCCTGAGGTTGACGTAGATAAGGACCTGTGCGTCTCTGCGCATTCCTGAGATCACACGCCCGTCGTCCAAACCTAGGGGCTTTAGTCCCTCGACGGTATGACTCGTCCCATCAGTATGCAGCGGGAGAACAGACTCAAGCGTTGGCCCTGTTGCAAAGTGTACATGGTTCCGTCCCATACAGCGCAAACCCCCAGATTCCAGAATAGCCGGCCACGAAGAGTGATACGTCCCATGCACAACAGTCGACGGTAACTTATCCTGCTCCGAAAGCGACAATTTCTCCAGAAATGCCGCTGCGTCCACAGTCTTGATACTATGTCCCTGCGTAGCCCTGATGAGGAAATTCGTTGGATCAGGGTCTTTCACTGTAAGTGCTTTTTGTGTGCTATTCTCCTGTCCCTCCGCGCTGGAACTTGTACCCGTAGCCGTACCCGGCTCTTGTTCCGTAATGCAAATCCCCGTAGGCGCAGCATCCTTATCAGCTTCTTCGGAAGGAATATGCAACAGCGCAAAACGCTTCTTATCCGATAACGCGACGGCATGGATAATCTCGGGGAACGTTGCTTTCTGGGACTTGAGTTTTCGCCATTCTAACTATATCCTAGTCATCAGTATCTCTAATTTCCCACATACCCATTAGCAGTTGACAAAGCATACCACATCAGCCACGTTGGCATATCCCTGAGCATCTATCTTCAATCCCTCGCGCTCGGCTGCATGACGGAGGATATAGCTCAGGGCCTTGGAGATGGCGATCTCGCGGCCTTGGGTGGGGTTATCTCTGCTTTTACGGTTGCGGTCTTGTTTCCCGGACATTTTTCTGAAAAAAGGCTTTCTTGTTTTTCGGAGTGAGAGTTCTGTTGCGAAGGGGCGAGTTGGAGGTTGTAGTAGTGGTAGTGGTAGTTGTAGTGGTCGTAGTGATTCGAGGCGGAGTCTCGGTTTTTGCAATAATAGGAATGGTAGATGGAGAGAGTCGAGATGAGAATGCTGCCTTCTAAAAATTCCCCTATAAACTGAATCTTGTCTGTTAGCAGTGGTTCCAATATCGTCAGGACTGGTTAGGACGGGCCTGGTAACTCACAGGTAAATCTGATTCATACAATGCGACTCGGGCTGTGATAAGTGGTATGTGATGATCATGCAGGTAACATAATCAACGCACGCAGCTTTTTTGTCTCTTGAAATATGCAAATGCAAGTTGGTGAGAGTAGAAGATGCTGTGGTGGGATGTTATTTTTTTTATTTTGACATCATCGGTGGGCGGTCAGATAAGATAGTGAGAGGGACCATCTACATACATATTTGAACGTGATCGAAATCACTCGCTGTATTTCTTTAAAGATCTAAAGAATAAGTTGAAATCACACTTGCTCCTATATAATCAGGTATTGGGTATATCCCGAAACCAAATATCCATCCCAAGCCAAAGTAACAGCAAAGACTATCGATCACAAATACAATTACACTCCGCAACAGGACAAACTTTATGCTTCATAAACCACTCCCTCGCATGATGCGCATGGAACCCGTGATTGCAATTAATGCAAAATACAATGTACCTCTTCACCGATTCATCCTCTGTAGGTTTGCGATCCTGGGCCGCTGCCGCATCAGCGGCGATGCTAGCTCTTGACATCGGATCTGGAGCGCCCAGCCAGAAACTGCACACTCCGCAGCGAGGCATGTGTCGGCCACACCGCGGGCATACCATGCCTGACATCGCTGCTGTGCCTAGAGGATTGCCGATGGTTGGGTGGATGACTTCATTACTGGCTGAGGGTGATGTTTGTGAAGAGGGGTCGTGCTGGGTGAGTGGTTTCGTGCAGTAATTGCAGGTTAAGCTGACTTGTTGGCGTGGCGGGTCGACTAGTCGTCGGCCGTCCCAGGTGACGGCAAATTTACGGGATCCGACATCGAATCGTGCGCGCTCGAGCTGGAGTTTCCAGGAGTTCATTTGCCAGCGGAAGGTTTCGCGCCAGGCTTCGAAGCGGGTTTTGAAGGGTTCGTTGTTGATGAAACGAGGGACGGTATGGCTCATGGCTAGGACTGGGGTTTGGATGTCGTTGAATGTGTTGATGTAGGATTGGAATAGATCCAGCGCTGGATGTCCGAGTCCCGTAAGGACGATTCCTTCGATGTTGCCTCGACGGATCACTGAAGTCGCCAACCGCTCCAGATATGCGGTAAGATCGTCGTCGGGAAGCCATCGCAAAGCAACCTCGATACGATATTTCAGGGGTAAGGTAGTCTCCTGGATCACTGAAGCCCAATCACCCTTACTAACCAGCGCCAGGATAGCTCGGGCATATGGATCGGTGAGTTCCTTCGCAATCTCCGCACATGTCTCTTCCCAATCCGGATCTGCTTCGTTCCTGCCCGCACCGGCAATCGCCATGGCAAGCAATTTATGGGCTTGAGTCGGTTCGTGGCTTCGTAATGCCAGATAAGCCAGCTTTGGTTCCTCTTGAAAGATGGCCAGCGCTGCTGCTTTCGTGTGTTGGTTTTCGGCTGATAGTGTCTTGACTAGCTCTTCAAGTGCGCGGTATGATAATGCTGCGCCGCAAAGTCGAAGGCAGAGACGGCGGTGTTCGGGATGGTTTGTTTGGCAGACCTTCGTCTCAGGCAGGTTGAGTTGGTCACGGACCAGAATGTTGATAGCTTCACGGATGGGAAGCTGAGGGGTGGTGCCCATTTGCCGACTCCGATGACTTTCTCCTGCATACTGTCAGTATGTATTTCCTTCTTTCTTTAATAGATGAAACAACATACCCAAGTCATCATTCCAGACATTGTTAATGCCCAGATAATTAAGGTCCAAACCATGTAAAATCATCGACTGACCAGCCGAGTCCAAACGTGCACCTACACAGTATCAGCACGCCTTCTACCCTGGGTTTCCGCATGAGACTCACGCTCCATCCACTCCCAAAAATCCTGTAAATAGGGATCATCAGCCAGTATTTGTTTGTTCTTGGCACCATCAAAGAGATACCCCTCTTTGCACCGGCGTCTATGAACAGTCAACAACGTCAAGGCTTCTTCGGCCGTCAATTGCTCCCCTAACGTGCCCAAAGCCAATAAGTCACGCTCCCGAGATTGGCGAGTCGAGAGATGTTCTGAAGATTCATCTTCTGCGATCACTCGTCGACTCTTCAGCCCATCTCTATCTTCTTCTAGGCGGGGTAGAACACGCTCACGAATCCTCTGAACAACCTCCGAGATGGGCAGGTCTGGATGTGATGAAGGGCCTATTGTTTTGAAGTCTGACTCCCCTTTGGATTCTCCGCGCACCAGAACTCCCTGGGAAGATAAACGCACTGGCGGAGCCGGCGGCTGGAGCGTGACAATCTGAACATTACCGTTTCCAGCAAGCGTTATGGCGCTCGGCTCATTCGATGCACTCATGTTCAGCGAATCGAAAGATACCACCCGTTCTGACTCCTTGCACCCACGCGAAGGATGGTTGTACGGGCTGCAAACATCGCGCACGTATCTGGTGTAGACCTTCTCCGGATAGTTCTTCAAAGAACCCTGGCCGAGAGTCTCATCTATGGAAGAACGATATTCTTCAGGTAGATAGTCCTTGGCGATATCGTAAGTTTTGAGATGCCCGGTGTTGGAGAGGACACTTAAGCAACCTCGTTTTGTCCGAGAGAAGCGCAAACTCCAGATGCTCGACTTTGGTGCGAGGACGTTCTTAAACTCGAGGGCATGGCCATCCTGGCCAGTTTCCAGGGCAGTACCTGGGCCTATGGCCGGTGCAGTATAGTGCGAGCCTACACGGCGATCCCAAACACAGACAGTAGCATCACTGCCTGACGAACAAGACGCGATATAATTCTCATCAAGCCAGTTAATGGCCAGATTATGCACACAGCGAGTCGGGAACTGCAAAGATGGATTTCCTGGACCCTCTGCACACCCACTATCAGAAAAGCTGGACACACATGCACAGGAAAAGACGCACCTCTCAAGTCATAAATCCTCACAAACTGCCCCTTAACACCCGCCACAAGCGTATCAGGCTGATCCTGAAAAAACTTAATACTAGTAATCGGCTCCGAACTCGCCAGCTTCCTCAATGGCTCCGCAAACCCCTTCGTCCCCCTCATTGACAACCGCTGATTAACATCCCAGATATTCAAACAAAAGTCATTCCTCACCCGATCCAGTCCCGCGGCCAGTAACCCATGCGAACTAAACGCAACAGCATTACAATACCGCTGACTGCGAATCGGGAACGAAAATGTCTCCTGAGACTCAGACCTCGGCTCGCCGCCAACGCCCATGCGCAGGATGGTCGCGTCGCCTGATGACTGCCCAACTGCGACTAGCGACTCATCCACAGGGGACCAGTCGAAGGCGCGGAAGGAGGGGACCTTAGTATGTGTTGATAACACTTCATGCTCAATGTTTTTGCCGTCAAAGGCTGTGACTTTGCATAGGCGAAAGGATTTCCCTGTCACGTCTGCTAGGAGGAAGCGTTGCTCCGTGGTGGTCGACGAGGGCGACCAGCGGATTGCTGCTTCCATGGTGGTTGTTTTGCACCAGATGTATAGCTTCAACGCAGAGGATGGCGGTTTAGAGTAGTCGCTGTACCCCTCCTGATTGCCAACGGCCTGGAGCGCAGCTTGCAAAGCTCGGGTGGATCAAGCTCAAGGGTGTTGCATGATGCCAATTGCGCATTGGGAATGACCACGACAACCCATACCCCACGAGGGTTTTAAGATATCCTGTATATCTACAGAACGGAACAAGAAGCAGCGATAAGAGACGAAGTTGGAGATTTGGATTATCTGATAATAGATGGAGAGCTCCAATAACCGCCAAGCGCACAGGAATCCACCCGCGCGTCATCCAAAACCTGCCTCTCTGATTGGTTGCTGGACCAAGATCTGGGGGCATCGGACCGACTAATGATCCGCTAGATTTTTGTATCTTTTTGTCCGGCAGCGAAAACGGAACACTCCCATATCATAACGGAGCACGGCCGCGATAATGCCCAAAGACAGACACTCCAGAGACATATCTCCTGCTCAGCGCGATCGTAGCGCCTACAAGCGCAAACACCGCGAAGCCTCCGATGACGCTCCACCGGCCAAGAAGAAAATCCAACTCGGAACACAAAAGCGCGAAAAGAACGAATATCCCTCCGTCAACGAACTGAAGAGACGTATTCGTGCCGTCAAACGACTCTTGGAGAAGGTGGACTTGCCCGCTGATGCACGAATCGTTCAAGAACGAGCGTTATCAGGGTATGAGAAGGACTTGGAGGATGAGATGCAGCGACGGGATAGGTCGCAGATGATCAAGAAGTATCACTTCGTTAGATTCTTAGGTACGTCTCGAACCCCATTTATAAAGTATATAGAGAGATAGCTAACGGGTCGCATGAAGACCGCAAATCAGCAACCAAAGACCTCAAGCGTCTCCAGCGCCGCGAAACGGAAACTACGGACCAGGAAGCTCTTGAGTCCCTCCACGAGGAACTTCACGCCGCCCGCGTCAGCCTCAACTACACAATCTACTACCCGCTCAACGATAAATATATCTCCCTCTACGCAGAACAGAAGCAGAAGAAGCCTTCTCAGTCTGAGTCCGCGGACGATACCTATTCTGGAGCTGATGAGAAGGATACCACTGTGACGATGACTCTGGCGAATACGGAGAAGCCACCCATGTGGTTTACCGTCGAGAAGTGCATGGAAGAGGGTACGCTCGATCTGTTACGGGAGGGCAAGTTGAACATCCCAGGAGAGAGTGGAGGGGACACGAAGAAGGCATCGACAACGACGGAGAAGAAGAAGGGCGTTGCCAAGAAGGCTAGCAAGGAATCGAAGAAACCAATGGAAAAGAAAGACAGCCGCACCAAATCAAAGCAGGAGCCGGAGCCGGAGCCTGTCAATCGAAGAAGCAGGCGTAATGCTGCCAGAGAAGAGGCGATCATGCGCAAGGCCCAGACGGATGACGGCGATGATAGCGATGGTGGTTTCTTTGAGATGTGATGTCCTTCCATCAGGGCATGCCATATTGTATCAGGATGGTGTGTATAGAGATGTTATATATCGCATGTGCATAGTTTAGGAGTTTGGGATATCAGCATTTTTCTTCTCAAGCAGGCTAATTAAGTACACTGATTATCTTCATCTTTTCTTCCTCTTGATCCCCTCATTTCTTCTACTTCTAATGCCATCATAGCTAAGTGTCAGTCAATTCGCGGGATATGCTTGACAATTCGCAAAATCCCAAAGCGTGATTGCAATGAGAATCTCCATAAACTGTCTCATCTCCATATTATCCCCAATATCTCAAGATCCACATGGCTGGGCTGCCAAGTCTTGCCATTCTGCCTTAACTCCAAAATATCGGTGTTTCTTGTAGAGTCTAGGCAACACAGAAACCAGAAACTTACAGCACCAATTGTGTCCCTCTGCACAAAGAAGGCCAACCTAACGCATCCCAGTAGCACATAGCAAAGGCCTTGCCAAGCGCATCGGTTTGTGCTCGTCAAGTGCATTATTCTGTGCTAGTCTCAGGTCATCTGTGTTTATAAGCTCCGATTCTATGAAGTCCCATTGAAAAGGGAAGTGATTCTTTGCTTCGAAAGGTGTGCTTCGCCTGCTCGAAACTTCCGTCTGCGAGCAACGCCTTGGTTTCCTCGGCAATTTTTTCTGTTCTACTTTCAGGCAATGGTTATTGTTTAGGCGGATTCCTCGGCATGTTGAGTAACGCTTTCAATCCCTTGATTGCTATAAAAGTAGATATGTGGAGAATGTATGTTAGTAACAAATCCTCGTATAGGTGGGGTGATGTTATGGAAACCTACCAATCTCTGATTGATTTTGGTCCTGTGTCGTATAGGTACAGAGATTGAAAGAAGGAGTCGCAGCCTTTCTTGTGGTTGTTCTTTACCACTGGGGACATGCAAAATTGATTTACTGCAAGTCTGGATGCGGTTTTTCAGCGTATTATAGGGTTGTTCCCTTCGACATCCACGTTGGCATGCATTTCCGTCACAACTATGAGCAAATCACTCATCAGAATGGGTAGGCAGGATTTAAGCCGTTGTTCTCGATTGCCACTTCCTTGATGCCGAGACTTTCGTTTGATCGGTGCTGATGCGTGCGTTGTCTTCGCTTTAATAGTAGGCTACAGCCACGTTATCTTGCTTGTATGCGCTTTGTTATTGGCTTCGAATGCTGCGAGAATGATATTCTTATGAGGTCCTTGCGGACTGAGGATTGAATGGTCAGGAATTGTCACAAGCTGCGCCTGTAGAATAAATGATATGCTAGTCGGAGGAATGATCGGAGTGGTTGCTTGACTACTACCCCGCATAACGTACTTTTGTATATAAAAAGCTGTCCGATGAGACATCCGTTCTTCTCTCCTTCAACGAAACCTCTTGTATGATAGCTAGTTATTAGCGCTGCGGGCTTAGCCCCTAACAGGAATAAGTAATGGGGACGGAGAAATAGAGGAATAAGGTAGGTGTACCTTGGCAGTGAAGCGAATGTTAACTATGCAATCAGAACTATAAAGACGTGGCATTCACTGCAGTTGAATTTCGCGATACTTTGACCCAGGAAGTTGTTACAAATGTAGTCATATAAAAGCTTGTCTATTGATGATAGAAAAGTGTCATAAGTCATGAACATTCAATGTCTAAAAAGTCATATATGGCTACCACATAAGCGCCAAATCAAACCCCACGTTTGAACATTCCCTTCCAAAATACAAAAGGCAGACCGCGCCAACCCCAACCGAAAACTAAAACTAAGAACACCGGAGAGAGAGAAAGAGGAAGAAGAAAGTGGTAGACGAAGGCAGAGGAGGAAGAGAGGATAAGAGGAAGAGTAAAAATCGTAAATCATAGGCCAAGTTCAACACCATCAAGGTGCTAGTTGTCAATTCCAGACCGACAAGGCCAAACTATCATCATGTCGTATGCGACTATGAGTGTGACTTAGGCGAGGATAAAGAGCGGAAAAGTCGCTAATTTAGAAGAGGGGAGTTTTTTAACCCTTCGACACGGACCTGCGTCTCACATCACAGCGCAAGCTCCACCGCTTTGCGCCCTCCGGCGTCTCCCCCCAAACGCAGAGATACCCCCGATACCATACACATCCTCATCTTCATTAGCGTTAAAAAGCCGCTCAGCTTCGCGCGCGCGACGTCTTCTCCTCCATACCCCCATGCCAGTCGCACCAGCCTCTTCAGTGGCCATCATGTAATCCGCCCATTTGCGGTCAAGTCTACTCGCAGCAGCGAGATCACCGCGCAAGACCCGCTTCTTATGTTCGTCAACTGTCATCTGCCAGCCATAGAAACATTTGAGCTGGATGATTTCGTTGGGGTAAACTGGGGGTGGTGGTGGTGGTGGTGGTGAAGCGGATGTTGAGGGGGTAGTCGACGATGCTGGCTGTTCAGAGTCCTGGGTTTGTGCAACAGTAACGATTGTCTGCTGGTTCTTGTAGGCTCGTGGGATATATGCGTTGCTCGAGAGGACCTCCTTGACGCCTGCCCAGGTGACATTGGCGCAGTCGAAAACGACCATATGTAAGCCCACCTGGGGCAGGTTCCTGTCGTAACCCCTTCTACGAACACGATAGCTGGCTTCCATTAGAGTGAGGTCGGAAACGCGGGTGTTGTCCATTTCGACTGAACGGAGCCCCAAGCAGCTCTTCATCACCTGCAGCATTCCGATGTCGCCTAGAGAATCACAGAAGCTGATGTTAAGGTGTTCTAAGCAAGGTGCACATGGTGACCTGGCAAGTGCAATGAGGGTATCATTCGTAAGGTGTTCCAAATCCTCAAGTTCGAGATGTGACAGCTTCGGGGTGGTGCGGATGACGTCAATGATTGATTCATCACTCAACTCGGGACATTGGGAGAGCTGAAGGCCTTCAAGGTTAGGCACATTGTGCGCCATGCTGCCAACTCCATCATCCGTTACGTTGGGGCATTGGTGGAGGTCCAGGTGTTTGAACCGCCGAGGCGGAACTATGGGCTGATCGGTAAGGATATCAATTTCCGGATCGGCACCCTGCATAAGGATCTTCAGGCTCTCATCCGTGAGGTTTGTGCGGCTCATAACCAAACGTTCAAGTGTGTTCTTCTCGAACAATCCTAACGCGAATTCTTCGTCGTCAAATCCACTTATTTCGCTAGCTCGAAGATCCTTCAATTGGAGGCACGACGCGACAATCTTCTTCAAACCCTTTGTACTGATGTTGATGCACCAGGAAACATTCAGAATCTGGAGTTGCGGGCAGCAATTGGCAATACTCCTCATAGAAGAATCCGTCACACTTGTCAATCCAGTGACATTCAGATACTCCAGACGAGGGTTTCGCTGAAGAAAACGATTGACGGTATGCTTGTCAATGCGACTCCCTTCAAGACAAAGGTTGACCAGATTACGGCACGTTTCCGACATGCGATCACCGTCCGTCAACCATTTGTCTCGCAATTGCACACAACCCCTGAGATTGAGGTTGCGAATGAACGGACCAGCCGCCATAATAAGCTTCACGAGACTGTCACTCGAAATGGCATGGTAGTAGTCGGTTGTATCAACATTAACCCACAATTGTCCATCATAGCACATGCCATGCCATGTCTTCGAAACGGATGAGCAGTGGATTATTTCCTTAGGGGTCAAGTGCTGGAAGATGCGCATCTTGATCTCGTTAGGCATATCGCCCCAGAAATCGAAGGTCTTCTTTGATGAGGTCGATGGCGTTTTAGGTACCGACTGCACAACTGATTCGCTCTCTTCAACGATGTCTTCAACCATCTCATTGCAGGGAGACCCACGAGATGTCGGTCTTAATTCAGTCGGAAGAGGCACTGTCCTCAATTGAGAGGCATTGGGAGAATCGGTACCGACGACGCGAATCCGCGGACCTCCGTCTTGCTCCTCTCCCGGAACTCTTGGGGTTACCGGGCGAATATTCAGCCCACCATACACCTGAGACGAACTGCCGTTCCCTAAACACGGATTATAGGCGGATTGAGAAAGGGAAACACAGGATAACGAGGCCTTGCCATCGCGACGGTAACCGGTGGAATGGGATCGACCGCGTCTGATCAAACTCGGGCTTGACGACATGCGCTGGAGGCTTTGTAACAATTTACGGCGTCCCTTGAGCTTCGGAGGTTGCCCTAGTGGGATTTGGCCGTTCGACGAAGCCGGACTGGTCGGACTCGCCGGAGAAGCGCTCACCGGCGAATGCGCAGCTCGTGACACAGCCATGGTGACGCCCGTATAACAAATTCGCAGGGACTTTTTCGCAATTGACGAATAAAGGAAAAAGAACAGGATTCAAGAGTCCTTTTTGCAGACAGTAAAAAGCAGATTTAAGGGTTCAAGACCCAATGCGACAATTCGATGACAACACGCGGGAATTCCGCAATGACGGTTCTCTTAAGCATCCATAGTAACGATATCGTTTTAGTCGTAAATTTCTTTCCGCAACCTTAAAAAAAGACGATTGAATAACGAAATTGTTCCTGAAAGTAGATGTGGAGTGATTCAATGAATGTTCAAAGTATTCCGGATCGCACAGGTCAAGAGGCCAAATTTGATAATCAAATTCGCCAGCCGGTAAAAGACCGAAGACAAGCGAAAGTCGCGGATCGCAGGCGATTCGGGGAGATTGGCCGAGACCGATATTGGAGGCGTTTCTCGGTTAAAGGTGTACCATGGAACTACGAAGCCGTGAGAAACCCGGGGGGGCCGAAACCACGAGAGTACTGTAGTAGTCGTCTAGTCGTGGTATATGCGAACGTCACTCGGGCATCATTCAGGTTGCAAAAAGCCAGCAAACACCACGGTTCAGAGCACGGAAACTGAAGGAGTCGAAGAGGTATCTGAGGGAAATTTGCGAGGAATGGAGGGATGGGAGAAAGTGAGAGAAAAAAGTGTCAGCAGGAGATGTTGGAGATACGGAGATAGTATTGGTCAGCTGACCGTTATACCGATATACGACATACATCCCATACGGCTGTACCAATCACTCACCAATCAGGATAATTATGCCCTGAAATCAACACCGTTCACCTATCAAAAAATATTCCTATTCTTACCGACATGTACTGTATTCTGTATGAGAGATGTATCGCCACACGGCTTATCGGCGCTTCTTATCGGCTGATTAGACTATGAGCCACGCCAGACCCACTTGGTGGCGGCCACTAACCCCAACTTCCGTGCAAAGCGGGGAGCCACTTACTATACGTTACGAGGTACGTTACTCTGTGGCACAGCCTCTATACATACAAGTACAGATACATACAAATACCAGAAAATCAAGGAGATAGTAAGATACAGAGATAGACAACTACAGAAGTCACGCTGAAGTCTGGCATGACTCGATTTACTACACAGTACAGAGTAGGTCATCTGAGCCTCGTCACGCTATGACTTCCTCTCCTTGCGACAGTGGAGATGTATCACGTATCGGGACGTATCAGACTCACAAATAACGCATTCATCGGGCACAAAAAACATCAACCCAGTTTTCCGGTAATACCAGGCATATATTTACAAGTATCCCAACAGCCCTGACCGCTGTTGTTGTTCCTGTACGCCGTCGGGGACATTGACTGTTAGAGAACATGCACATTCCAACTTATATTAGCTCCATCGGTGTGCTGTCGCGTCTTACTAGTCAGCACTAGTTTGTATGCTTGAATACGGAATTATATTGCTGCCTTGGGCATACTTTTGTTGGCAACCCATGAAATCCTGATATTTATCATATTACCAAGACAGTCTCAAGGGAATTTTCTGACCAAATATCTTACTTCCGATCTCACTTGGATTGTCGACGTCCTTGCGCTGTCGGTTGAGGGTGTTTGCGAGCACTGCCTCGAGGAAATCGCCGTTCAAACCCATTTCTTTGCAATATAGGTATAAACAACCCACAATCTCTCAAAAGTTCGTATTTGGTGTTGAGCCTGGGCTAAGCAACCTTGTTTCGAAAAATTTCTTGATAGTATCCGGTATACGTCACTTCACGCATCGAAATCGATTACCCATAGGCTGACAGCCTGTTTTCAAAACTCAGACCAAAAACAGTGACACGCATGAAGGTACTAGTACCTAATGCACGTCGAATTTCATGCACGGAGTGGCAGAGCGAATGGTACTTCTATCAGTGGGATGCTAATACAAATCGACATCCACGCCGTCGATTTCGGTATGCCAGTGAGAACGTTTTCCATTTAAGCCTGCATACCAGCTTCGTTGACAGGAGTAGACACGCGTATAGATGCCCAATATTTTATTCATAGACGCCCTGATGTAGTTCTGATACGTCTCAGGAGCCCCGACAATCCAAGATAGCTTCAGTGTCGTAGGAGGTTCAGCTCATGATTATAAGCTCTATCGTAGGGCAATCAACATTTCATGAATTCGCCGTTCTCTATATTCTCATGGCTATGGTAAGCTCATGCGTTATTCATGAGCTTCCAAACATGCGCCAAGTACAAAAATTTGCGCAGAGCGAAATAAAAGGTCTCTAGACCCTTTCAGCTGGACAGATGTTTTAATCAATCTTCGTAATTTGGCCTGGATTCTGGGAGTATGTAGCCCAGCTTCCGTCGACCACGAGGCATCACGAAAGTATCGAGAAAGCGACGCAGGCCGTCTCAGCCCTGCGGTCACTCCGGCATCGTCTCTCCTGCCTCGACTATTCTCTTTCTGCAGAATGAATATGACATGATAGAGGACATGAATGATGCCCTATTTCCCGATTTACAAGAAGGCCATCTTACATTGTCGGCGTCGTCTCGCACGGCGTTACGTCTGGCAAATCTTTCATGTACATCACCGCGGCCCCGCAGCAATATCCCTTGGGCCTGTTCCTCGACAGCATGAAACAACATCATCCGGAGAAGATAAAGACTACTATACTTCCTTCCAAGGATGTGATTATTTCTCCCACAGCCTGCCCCAAGCCCCCCGCCTAAACGCAATAGCATGCTTTGATATTCATGTCTTCCAAGTCCAGCTCGAGAAACTCACCGTAAATGCCTTCCACAATCCACCTTGCGCCCTAAAAAAACACGAAGAACGGCTTTCTTTTCACATTACCCGAGACACGGCGGGAAATTCTAACAGATCTCCGCTATTGTGCTGGCATTGCTCGAACCACATAATGTATCCGATGTTCGTGAACAATTTGAGGTTAAGCGACTTGAAGCCACTCTAAGCAGAATCTTGACTCAAACGGCAGAAACAACTTGCTCGATGGTCTGGGATCCCAGGGCTGGGAGGGAGACGGAGATTAGACATATTAATGGGCATTGGGTGAGAAGGGTAGGCAGGTTGAAGTGAGGACCCCAATTAATGAAATTGGGCGAAGTAGCTCTGGTCACAGATGGGTACAAATATGCAGACTTCAGGGTTTCCGATCAAGATTCACTCCTTAGCAACGACTCGTTAAATTATTAACTGCAATTCTCATTCCGGCTTGTCGTAATTCTAAATCAAAAGTGTGTCATATGGCACATGAATGAGCCAGAAGTACTATCCATCGTACGTGTCTCGTCAACAAAGTCACTGTGTATAACCTTATTACCATCTTGGAAACAGGGAAACGGTTATTGTAACCGTAGACATCTTAGTTTACAGCAAAATAAGTCGTAATGCTGCAACATTATCAGACTTGTGATTTAACCCCATGGTCTCTCTTTGGTCGCGGCGACGGGCTTCATGTGGGCATCTATGCTTTTATTTTTTTTTTTTTATCCACTCTTTATTCTTACCAATCTCGTTGTAGAGTAGAGTAAATTTCTTACTTCGTCGAGTTAGTTTTAATTTTGCTCCAGAGATTCCTGGAAGCAACGTATGGTTTCAGAGTTTTGAATGCATCCTGAGAAGTAACGTTTCTCGGATCACCTTCCCGAGAAAAGAACAGCTCCGTTGCTTCATGTTTCTGAACATGTATTCCCTTTGTTTTCACCTTCATCAAAAAGACGTATTTATCGGAGACTGGGCGTTCGTGGAGTATAGGTATCAAGAACGGGCTGCTGCAGATGTCAGTACCTGAAGCTCAGCGGGGTAGTGCACGCCCATCCAATTTCTCCTAGGGCGTTCTGAGATTGGTATAATATTATAAACCTAGACAGAACAAGCTGGATCAACAGGTGCTAGAGATTGACGCATAGGCCATAAGCTAGCACATTTGTCTTTTCTAGTTACATATGCCATATTGATGCGATATAGAATGAACTATCTAGTACCGGTAGAAAAAGAGAAAAATTAAAGGCGGCTAGGGGTAAGATTTTATGAGGTGTATACATTGCGAGTCTACGTGAATGAAAGTGCTCAGACTGTGGATCTATTCATGAACAAGTATTGCATTCACTGCATTAACTATCTAGTCCTTTATTCCTTGCTAAATGAAGTCGATAAGCAATTTCAAAAGTCCCAGTAGCT
Source organism: Aspergillus ruber CBS 135680 (assembly GCF_000600275.1). Lineage (NCBI taxonomy): Eukaryota > Fungi > Ascomycota > Eurotiomycetes > Eurotiales > Aspergillaceae > Aspergillus > Aspergillus ruber. Next base: position 650,220 of record NW_024467300.1, read on the forward strand.
GCGAGTTTCCATAAATCTCGTGGCTAGTTGTAATTACTGATTCCAGCAGTCCTCCCACGGCCTCTTTCCCGGACGAGGGTAAAACGGATCATAACGCCAGTATGCCCTAACATCCTTCCGCCCACCCTCCTCATCTTTTGGAATATCCTGTACAAGCCAAAATCAAACATCCACATAGTATGCTCACCCAGATTATTTGCCATAATATCTTCCCGCTGTTGTCTATCCGGAGGCGCCAACACGAACTCAACGTCATTCCCGTCCATCCTACTATTCCAGTGCAGCGTAGCCAAAGCCTCCGCCATGGTCCCAGTATAGAAGCTCATGTCACTCGCCGACAGGCTAATGTCTTCCAACTAATTTACATGGAACGAATGGTTCCTGAGAGAGATTAATTTCGAGGGCTCTCTGCGTATCCGTCGCCGCTGATCAGGCAGCCGCGGTTAGCTTTGTATGCGCTGGCTTGATGCCTACTGTTGGGTGTAAAGTAATTCTGGACCAGCAGCTCTCTGCTCGCTTTGGGGAATGGCGGGATGTACTGAGACTCGAGAGCATTGCAAGGCTGATAATCATCCGGGAGCCTCGAGATGTTAGCCGTTCACCAGTGACCACTTGGTTAAATAAAGCCGTGACATTCTGGAACCTGTATTTGCGGGAACTCGTCGCATTTAGCAGGTAAGTTTCTCATATTCTTGATTTCCATCAATCGGTTTATGCTTATAGGTACACGCTGGTGCGTGTCGAAGTCATTCTGCAAAAGACCGGTTCGTCGAGTCATCTTCCCTTGAAGAATGACCCGCGCTATGATGCTGCTCAGGTGCTTCCGCAAGAGCCTCGACCAAGGCAGTGGGACTCGGAAAGATATTGTTCTTCCATTCTGTGATACGTTCTGTAGATGATCATCAATCGTAGCAGTATTTTTTCAATAGTTGGAGAGTTCAAGCTTATTGGATTACTTATCCTTGGAATACTCTCTGAAGGTTTATAGGCAAATGCTAGGCTAGAGACCTTGACATCATCATATCCTTGAATCTCTGTCATCCCTTCGTGAGCCAGCCCTAAGCCCCAATTTTACGGTGATCGGAATGTAAATATTCCGCTTGCACGTGATTCACGTGACTTTCTTCCATCATCGCGACGCGTCTCATCTATTTTACGAACTCCAGAGTATATTTATACGATGACGGCAGATGACTTGCCCAATGAGCACATTGAGTGCATGCAATGGGCGATATCCCACGGCGCTGAAGTCCGTGGCGTCACTCCAGCCCGATTTCCCGGTCGTGGCCTTGGTATGGTGGCCACCAGGACGATAAAAGTGAGCACAATCATGTCTATACAACGGGGGACGAATCAACTAACCGATATACTCAAGGAAGATGAGACTATTATTACAATTCCATCGTCAGTGATGTTGACGGTTGACAGTGTCCCGTCAACTTTTGTCAAGAAGTTCCGAACAGGCACTCCAACCCAAGCCATTTTAGCTGCATATCTCACTCGCGGCGATAGAAGATCGCTCAAGAAATGGGATCCATGGCGTAAAGTATGGCCGAGTCGGCAGGTATTTGAAGATAGCATGCCCCTGTTATGGCCGGAATTCTCGCAGAACAATTCAGGGGCTGGTGGTATTATCCTACCACCCTCTGCATCTGGGACCTTGAAGACAGCCCAGGCAAATTCATTGGGCGAGTGTGATAAAGAGATATATCAAAATATTCTCTCCCGACAGCGGATGCGTCTTCAGCATTCGTGGGAGGATGTTGTTTCTGTGATCCCTGATATGGACTGGGATTCTTTTTCGTACAATTGGTGTATTGTCAACACGAGGAGCTTTTATTACGTTGGACCGGGAAAGGAGGATCCGGAAGATTGGAATGATGCTCTAGGACTGGTACCTTTTGTGGATTACTTCAATCATTCAGATGAATGGGTAAGTATCTCCGGAATATATGTGTCGAAACGAAGCACTGACAACAGGAAGACTTGTGATGTCACTTTTAAATGCACGAATTACATTTTCAAGGCGAATCGTCGAATTGGTAATTCCCCGTATCACTAGTAGAAGAACATAGCAGCTGACATCGCATTCCAGAAAAGGATGAAGAAATATACATCAGCTACGGAGCACACACTAATGACTTTCTATTGATTGAGTGTAAGCTGCATCCACATTCGTGGCTGAATGATAGATTAACGACAACCAGATGGCTTCTTCCTCGACCAGAATGTGTGCGACGCAGTATATCTAGACAATATCATATGCCGGGAACTGAGTCCAGTTGATGAAGAAGAGCTAAAGCAGCGGGATTACTATGGGTACGCGCCTTCTGATTACAACTTTGATCACATTCAAATTAACATGGGTTTCGTTGGGCAGTAACTATGAGATCACACCCACAGGTTCTTGCCGCCGCCTAGGGGCAGTTGCATGCATGAAATACATGGATCGCAACGATTGGCGAAGTATGATGGACAGCAATTCGAACAAGGGCATTGACATACAGAAGACTGCGAAGGCCATCTCCGACTGGATCAACGCTTACCTGAAAGAATGCGAAACGTCAATTGAAAGCCTTGAGACGAACATTGCCGCTGAGCAAGATGAGCGCCGGAGTGCAAGGGTATCAATGATATTGAACAGATGGAAGCAGATCAAGTCGCTGTGCGAAGGTGCACTGGATGCGGTTGCTTGGGAAGATACTGATACTGAGTGATGGTTTTGGTATATGATAGTGTTTTTGGACATGCTTGAACGGTAGATCCTGTTTCTTAGAGCATTGAAGGATATATATGATGCATGCCGGGTCTACGAGTTTTGTTGATATAGCAAATACTTCTGTATTTCCATGAATTTATTTCTTGTGAATACCGGCTCTATTTTTTTAATGAGGAATGTCATTATGGATCATGAACGTGAGATGCCCTTTGCAAGGGTCACGGCATATGAGTAACACGACACGCGCATTCAATTCATCGGCCGCAAAGCATACATCCTAACCGGCAGCAGTTTCATCGTCTTCGGAATGCCACCTTGAATCTCGGACAAGATGACATTCATCCCAGTCTCCTTGAAAATCTTCCTAAACTTCTCATCCGTCCTCGTCACGCTGCTATCCTCATCATCGTACATATCCACCCCATCCAGATCCGTCGACAAGTTCTCCTTCAACACCAGAATTCCCGTCTCATTTAATGCCTCCCGACACCGCACGATATAATCAACCAACTGCACATCAGTCAAATGTCCCACACACCACTGCGTCCAGATTAAATCATATTTCTTCTCCGGATACCAATCCTCAATACCCATTGTGTATATATCACCCACAACACCATCCTTCTTTAATTGGCTCTCGTGTATGACGTCTGTGAACTTGCCCACCGGCTCCACCGCATCAACCCCCTCGCACACATGGCTGAGAAACCCCTCCGTCACGCGCCCGACTCCCGCACCGCAGTCAACAGCTTGCTTCATCTTGCCCTCTGTTGAGCAGCCGGGTACCAAGCGACGGGCTTTAGCGAGGAAGGCTTTAGAGCCGCGGAGGTCAATGCGGGTATACCAGGGATATGAGCCGAGCATGGCGAGCATGCCGCCTGCGGTTGCGGGCATGTTGTTCCAGTATTTTATCGAGGCATCGCGGTTGATGAGGGAATCGGGGGTTGCGGTTGTGTTGGACATGGTGTCGGACATTGTGGTGGGTGGCTTTTTGTATGTATCCTTGAGGGGTTCCTTTGTCTTCGTGAAGAGCTTTGGGGTCGTTGTGATAAGATAGCGGATATCGAGTCCACGTGATACCATTCTCCACATGTATGCAGCCCTATTTATGGACAAAATAACTGTCACTGGGAGTGAAACATATGTGCTGCTTAAGAACATACGTTTTCGCTTCACAGATAATACATCACCTCTTTCATTGTTTAATCTAGTCAAACCTTCATTTCTACATAACGTGACCGCGCGTAGTGGATTATGTTATAGGAGTTGCTTGAGTGTTGAATGGATGTTTTAGATTATCTCACATAAAGATCTTCTCTCGGTTACATTATTCTCTAAAGACCTCCATGCCTCCATTGTGCCCTTGATGTACCGCACCATCTCCTGGAACTGGGAAACGATGCCTATGCGAAAGATTCAACTGTTATTGCGGTCTATCTTACAGCGCCCAGAACTAGCGTCATCCATCCACTATGTGAGTATTTTGTGCTCGTCAAACCAACCTTACAGCAAAGCGTGGGAGCACCCATGGCATAAAGTTATCTGGAATAAAGTCTGCGGACTATGCTTATATTATTGAGCAAGCACAGGCCATTGTGACTAAAGCTGGACTGTCCAATGCATCTGGGTGGAATCGAGCAATTCAGTCTAGAGACCTTTACGCCTTGACTGCAATCCTTCTTTCACAGCTCCATGAGCTTCAATCCCTACGATTTTATTATTCATTTTCCTGGGGCACAGAGGTATGTAAGGATAATGTTTAGACATGCTTTGTTCAAAGCATCTAAAGGAGTCCTTTCGACATTTCAGTATCTTGAGATGGTAGATTATAGTGGTACTGTCAATCTAACACGGGAGATAGAGGTAATTGGGGACTTAGAGTATGTAGATGGTTGTCCTTACTGTAATCCACAGCAATTCATGCCATGGTTCTATCTCCCACCTCTAACGTCTTTTAAGTATTTGGCTACGGGGTATGGAAGAATATGTGGATAGCTCAATACACAGTCGAACCTACATCAACTGCATACCATAGTCCTCCCTCGAAATACCATCAAGAAAACAGAGCTTCCTTTCCTTCTGTCTCAAACAACCGCTATAAAAACATTCCATTTGGGCATGACCTACCGTTGAGTGACGAAACGACACTGGAAAATGGACCAGCTGCCACGGCCTTGGAATAGTAGATACTAACAAACTGAATTCCTATCTAAAATATTATGGTCGTCGACTAGAATATAATCTGGAGAGGAAAGAAGAAGAGGAATCTGTCTATGGGAAAAGGGGTTTTATCTATGGATTCTATGACTGCGGTGAGTGCTTTTTTTTTCTTTTAGTCATTGCTGATGCTGACGAAGTAACGCAGGTATCCGGATGGGCTGTCAATGAGGGAGCTTATTTTCTTCGCAGCTCGGATGACTATTATGAGCAATAAAAATTATCATATGGTAGAAGATTAGACACAGCAGAATGCTTACATTATCATTCTTATTACAAAGAGAGGATGTAGTCAACCCAAAACACGATCTCAAGAATAAACACAGAATAAAGAAACAAATAATAGGAGAATATCAGCATCCTCAATATTCGCAAACTGCCAACATGACTCTCTTTTGTTTCTTCTCTTACCCTTAAACTCGTGTTTTCCATCCACACCCCCCATGTTTTCCAACATACGTTTTAGGAAACCTCAATATGTTCAGGTCCATGAGGTTACCACGCGTATGACCACGACCCAAACGGGGGGGTCATGGCCGGCTACGCCAGCAAGAATGACGCTTGGGAATATGTCTTTCTGGGCTGAAAATGTGCACAGAGACCTCCCCAAGGTGGCAAAAAGGCACAAAGATACTTTGGAGCCAGAGACTACGAAGAAGATCGTCATGAAGTGAGTTGCTATCTTCTAGAAATGCAGTCATGAATACAATTCATAATTCTCGCAGGATGACTCCCCACAAAAGCGAGAGGATCGCTACCGCCATTTTCAGGCCTTGGAGTTGAACGCGGTGGGTAACATAGTTGCTGCAAGGCACTACCACGGTGAAGAGAGACAGGATTAAGGTAATTACTTTGCTCCATATCTCTTACAACATGGAAAACAGTTGTCAAACGAAAGTGATTTGCATCAGTGTAATGTAGTACGGGAATACTTATTTATGAGGACTTTATTCACATGGATTATTCTTCACCTTTATACCGGTTTCCAGCTTCGGCGATACTTCCACTCGAGAGCTAGTTGGAGATTGGCAATGACGGTCTACTTTAATCCAACGTCAAAAGAACAGCCGAAGAATCTGGCACCGTAATGCTAAGCACCCCATCCTCAATCTCAACTGTCTCCTCCGTATCGTCCAGGACAACTGCATTCCCCTTCTCCAGTTCATAATCATATGAAACGCCACCAAAAGTAACATTATTCTCCACGTCGCTTCCCGGGGCAATCAACCGCAGCACATTAGCACTCTTCGAATTGCCAGAGACCTTGAACTTGTACTCCTGGCTAGAGCGAGAATCAGCGTCTGACGTCGAGTTGAAAGCCTCCATATTGAGGACAACGAGTTTGGACAGCTTGCTATCATCGAAAAGCGCATATGCAGCCTCACTATGGCCGGAGAGGGGGATATTGCGGATGCGCATGTTCTCTGAGCGTCCGAGGGCCGTAGCGACCATAATTTGGCCGTAGTATGGGGGCTTGGTGATGGGTCCAATTCCCTTGTTCAGGATTGGTTGCCACGAGGCATAGCGGTAGCTTGTGCCTTGGTGGAAGTTGAGGCGTTTGATGTTCTTTATCGAGAAGTTAGTATAGTACGGAAGAGAGAGAAAGAGAAGGCATACGTGTTCCGCAGCCCAGAGGGAGAAATCAACAAGCCACAAGGCATCGCCAAAGACGTTACTTTCGCCGTTACGTCCCTGTTTCGCGATACTATTCATTTCACCCAAGACATATGGATGGTCGAGATATTCGAGGTTCTTGGCACGCTGAATGTGCGGCTCGAGAGATTCAACGATATTGGTATGGTTCAACAGGATCCCTGTAGCATGGTTAGTATGAATTTATAACGCGGGAGTGGGATAGATTTGTACGTACGCTGAAGACGGGTCGCCGGAGGTAATTGGGGCGGCTCGTTGATTTGCATGTACCTTCAAACATATTAGGATCCATTGTCGAACCAGTCAACGGGAGGTGTCGGGAGTCTTACTGATGAGCGCAAATCTCTCGGGTGAGATTATCCTTATCGTACCCATTGGCATATATTCCTTCAATCGTCCACGGTGTAGAGTCGGCCAGATCAAAACTAGGCAAAATAAAACTGGGCGCCATCATTCCAGGAAACGGCCCGCCACAGACCTTCTTGTAAGTAGCTGCAATAGCAGTGGATTTATAATTCCATTCACGGATGTAATCGGTCATGGAGTAGTTTGCAGGTCGATACCGGGTCGGCTCCATATTTATTTCGTTTCCCAGCTCATACAGATGCAGGTTCTTGGTATTCATCAGCTTGCACGCGGCAACGGCAGAGCTGGTTTCTTGGGCCAGAGACAGGTTGAAGTTCAAGCCGTGGATGTATGGGAAGTTACCGAGGACCTCATAGGACTCGAAGAATCCGGGACCAAATTCTGTTTTAATAGGTTGGTCGTCTTCTGGATTCTCGAAGATGTTCCGGATGGTTTCTTTTTGGTTTGGATGGTATTCAGAACGGTCCCTGTATTGTTAGAATGGATTAGTACTCTCAACTGGATGTACCAAGACAATTGATGAACTTTACTGTGTTGTCCCTCCAACTCTGATGACCGGTGCTACGCCGGTGATATTCTTCAAATTGCCCAGCAACGTCCTTGAGAACTCATTGGGATGTGATTTGTTGCCAGTGAAGTCTGGGAAATATGAGAACTCAATTGAGAATGACTGCAAATCATTGGCCACGGGCTCCGTATCCTTTGGACAGGAAGGAATAGCAACTGTATCTCCTTGAACCTGGCCAAGTTGTAACAGCAGAAAGAGGCCAAAGAGCCTCGATGGACGATGGAGGACCATTGTGAACGTTAGGGTGGAAAGGAACATGCCAGCAGCTTCTGTAGCTTCCCTAAATTCTGATTACCCGGACGCGAGCCCTATTTATGACCGCGAACACATCATTGTCGGCGTTTGATATCGGATAAGGCCATATCCTATTTCTTCGGCTATTCAGGAATAGCCTTTAGTGCCTGGATGCCGTGCCTTCTGTCTGTGGATGGTTCCCGGAGTCTGTGCGACGACACGAACAGTCGGCTTGTGTTGTAAAGCCGGGAGCATGGTGAGCAGGGTTTCAGGAGTGACGTTGTTCTCCGTAACACTCGTGGGGATCTGGAGATGCGGGGAATCCGGGGAAGACATTTTCATTTCAGGCAAGTCCCTAGCTTATCTGGGGTATGCTCGGGAAATGAACCAATCACGCGTATCAGGGTCAAGCGAGCGCTTGCTTATTTTTCAATTGCCGGGCTTCCTGCTATAAAACCCTTCCACTACCACGGATATACGGCATTAAGACTTACCTAATCCGTGGAATTGGTTTTGGGAATTGCGCTTTTTTGATTGGTTGTGTATAATCCCGGCCCAACTAGGTATTCAGATAACGAAATATTTCTTTAAAAAGGCTGACATCCATGCGCTTGGGAAAGAAACGTCACTCAGACTATATAGATTTGTTGAATTCTCCGTAGACATTATGCAGTCTCCTCGCAACCGCCACAAGGGATTTTGAGTCAATTTTTGGAACACAAAGCTGAGTTGCTGTTCTCGTCTTCATATTCCACAAAGCTCTTTCAGCGCGTTAGCGGACCTTCCCCAGCGATCTCGAACGGACTGAGCGACTTGGCGCGGCATGTTAGGCCTGCATAAAAGTGGTTATTTTCAGTTGAAAAGCTCCGTAGGTCGCCGCTTTCTCTCGTCATGGACCTAGTACCAGTGCCCTACCGGCCCCCAGTAACAGGCAAGAGAGTCCTCTTGTAGGGTATCGATATATTTTGTGGGTCTGTTTTTGAGCCGAGTCAGCAAGATTTTTGGGGTTCTCTGCCAGGTATCTGACGCACTGTACCACAATACCAGAATGGCAAGCGTTCGTTCTCAATAAAAGATAAAAGCTTTAGATGCTTGACTATTTCTTTCTGGCCATGTCCCACGGGCCCAAGACTAGGCCGCCTTTGGCTTTAATCTGAACAAGATATGTCATCCAGTACAGTGCACGTCTTCCTGCGTTCCCGTCACCGTTTGCCTGGTGACATTTTCCAGCGGGTTACTAGTAGCAGGCGAGCGATTCTTTATATTGTCAACGCAGACTTTCGTGAATTGACCGGATTTTTCAACAGATGTTAGTAATCAATCCTTCTTTCCAAGTAACAGTCTTCAGTACCAACTGCTTTTGCTTATAAGAAGAGTCGTAGACTGAAGATCAGCACTTCCGCCCTATTCGCTCTCTTTACCCAACTCTTAATAGCATGAGTCTTTTCCTAATAGCCGCGGCCACCTCTTCATCAGTTGGCTGCTTCTCTTCCGACATGTCCCATTCGAGGACCACCTTTCCCTGAAAATTACCTTGGCTTTGTAGGCCATTTTTCCCGCGTCTCCTTTATGGTCCCCGGCCAGTATATGCTATTGCTGCCCGCCTTCATGTCCCCATGCGCTTTGGTTCATTGGGGGGTCGGCTCCAATAGCAGCCCAGCTTCTCTGATGTTTTCCGCGTAATTCTTGACTGTAAACTTAAGCCAAGTTCTTTGAATAGATGTTAACGACTGGGATCTTGGCTTCTAGAGAATTAAGTGGTATGCAGCAACTAAAGTAATGCAAAGAGTGAACTTTTTGTCTCCGTACTTACTTTATTTGTCCAAGGCATTGGGTGATACGAATGCTATTGTCTCTGAGTCAAATAAGCAAGGCTCTTAGCATAATATCTGTTGTTATTTCATAGCGAGCTGTTACAATGATATCTCTTGCGGTCAATCTCACGTCTGGAAGAGAATTAGATCGTTCCCAAGTAGCTTGATTTCGACCCGAATGGTAATTAGCCGCAGAAATTATGTACATGGTGACCTGAGTGAACAAAATAGCATCGGAGCCAGTTGTTCCTCAGTGAATACTGTCCAGCGTAGACGATAACACCAGAAATGCAAGATGAATATGATATTAAGCAGCACTGACTAGAAGAAAGAGAGATTGGGAACAGTACATAAAGGGCTCTAAAACAGATGCTTCCTTAATTGTCACATGGCTGTCTACAATTTAGACAAGTATCTAGCGACATCAGAGACTGCCATATAGAACCTCAGTTGTTGTGAGTGAATCATTGCAAGTCTGCAAAGAGCTACTAAAATCTGTGGCTATATCAATATTGTCCAACTGTCACTGGTGACTCGAAGCTCATCGTACAGCAATGTCCGTCAAAATGGGACACGAAGAAACAGAATGTGGCTTACCAACTAACCTGACCAACTAGTATTATACTGACCGCTCCAGGTGTTCATATATGGTAGAAAATACAATATCGCTCCAGTTAGTATCGCACAATTACCAGGTTGTAACGTATTTCACTACCGAGCAGTCCGCACCACCGAGTGGTCCACTACACGCGAAAACGAGTGCTTTCTGCCACCTCCCTTCTTTAAACACCGACCATGCCACCAAAACGCTCCCAATCCTCTCGAAAATCTATTGAGCAAGAGGGCAGAATCCCACTGGCCATCAGAGGAATTCAAAATGGCACTATTGCATCTATACGTGAGATTGCGGAGCGTTTTCAAGTGCCAAAAACTACCCTACTACGTCGCATCAGTGGGCAGCAATTTCGCGCCGATATTCGTTCTAATGGCCATAAATTGACTGAAATAGGGGATGATCAACTTACGCAATTGATACTCTCCATATATACACGTGGAGCAGCACCTCGGCCTGTTACTGTGCGAGAAATGGCCAATGTTCTCCTTGCAAAGCGTGGTTCTGCTACTGCCTTTTCAATCGGTCCAAATTGGGTATCAAGATCTGTTAAACGTCGAGAAGAGCTTCGTACACGGTTTTCAAGACGTTATGATTATTAACGTGCCCAAAATGAGCATTAAACAGCCTTACGCAAGTGGTTTAACTCTGTTCAACATCTTCTAACTGAAAACGGTATTCTACCAGAGGATATGTATGTAAATTTGATGAGACAGGCTTTGCAATGGGCCTGGTTTCTACTGCTAAAGTGGTTATTCGCGCTGAGTACTATGGCCAGCAAGTGGTTCTACAGCCTGGAAATCATGAGTGGGTGACTGTGGTTGAGTCAATCAACGCATCTGGATGGGCGCTTCCACCATGCATGATTTTCAAGGGCAAAAGGTTTATCCAAGGATGGTTTGATGACCTTCAGGAGACTGACGCTTTGAGCTCTCTGCAAGTGGGTGGACTACCGATAAAATAAGCCTTCAGTGGCTTCAAAAACTCTTTATTCCAGCTACTACTACACGTACAAAAGGAAGATATCGACTCTGGATTCTTGATGGCCATGGTAGCCATCTTACACCACAACTCGATCATATTTGCAGTGAAAATGTTATTAAACAACTCTGCCTACCAGCGCATCCGTCTCATCTTCTACAACCACTTGATATAAGGTGTTTTGCTATCTTAAAACGCGCCTATGATCGTTTAGTGGAGAATCAAGCACGCACAGGTTACAACCATATTGACAAGCTAGATTTCCTAGAAGCATATCCCGAAGCACGCAGAGAGGCCTTTAAACCAGAGAATATTCAAAATAGCTTTCAAAGTTAAATATATCCCTATGAACACCTACACCCCCTGGTAGCCGACCAAGCAGCAGATCAAATGTTTTTACACCAAGAACACCACAAAATATTGTTGAATTGCACAAGCAAGCTTCTTCGATTAAAACGTTCCTAAAACAACGTTCAAAAAGCCCTCCAAGTCCTACCAATCCAGCGTCAAACCAGCTTATTAAAGGCTGCCAGCTTGCGATGCATAGCGCTGTGCTATTAACAAAGGAAAATGCTGATATACGAACCATGAATGAGAAAAAGCGGCAAAAAAAGCATATGTTCAAATCAGCAGATACTACATGAAGATGGCTTGACTGTGGGAGAGGCCTTGCAGCTAATACAGCAGCTGATTCCACCAATTCAACTGGTTCAACAACCCCCGGCTCAGCCAGCACAGCCAGTTAGACGGCGGTTACCGACATGTGGAAAGTGTAAGGGTATAGGACTAAAGCAAATGCATGTCCTGTTGCTAGATGAATCTTTGAATATAACGGCGTTTTGGCTGAAAAAATCTACTTCAAAAATATATAGTGGCGGGTGGACCACTCGGCGGTGAAATACGTTAAAGGCCGAAATCGCCCGTGTCTGCGAACCATTCACTCTGTCCTGTGTCGTGCTCGTTCCACTTGACCTGTCAGTTCTAGGACTAAGCGACCAAATGTTATTGAAGCTCTTTGATTGACGCTTTATAGTGGAGTTTAGGGAGGTGTGAAACAATGATTCCTGGGCACCAGATATTGAACCGGGATTTCGGCGGTTTGCTATGGACGGCAGTGTAACTGAATTTATCAAGAAACTCAACACCGACGATGAACTGATTGAGAAAGAAGGAGGCTTGTGGAATACCCTTAGGTTGGAATATCGGTGCACTACCGTACGCTGGACTTTTACAACCGAGAAACTGAGGTGTACCATACCCTGAGGGATATCCAGGGAAAAGACATTCCCCGACGTTTGCAAGTGTCAACATACCCGGCTCCCCGTTGGATATGTTATGCAGAGGATGTTGAAGAAGGATATACTTAGCACCGGTCTGCCTACTATAAGCAGCTGGAAAATGAGTTTAAGACGGGTGAGTAGGAGTAGTAGCATTCATAGCTTTACGAGACCGAAAAAGCAACTCGTATTCTGCCCCCTTTCGCATCCGAGCTCCCGAATTTATTGCGGACCCTGGTCAATTATACCTGCAACTTTAGTCACATATGTCCAATGAGATCGACCCCCGATATTGAACTATTGATCTATCATATCCGATCCACCCATAGACTGGCCTCACAATGTCATTAGGCCGCCAGCACCGAGCCGATAAACCCCGTCTATAGGGGCCGGATCTTAGCTCGTGTGGCTCCACTCTGAAAGCACTAAAGGTCCCAGAATCCCAAAATTTTCTTGATCTAAGATATTTGAGTGCTGATCCAGTCAAGAAGCAGGGTTATGGGAAATACCACGAGCATCGCCACCGGGCGGGACTGCTTGGTCAATGCCGTCGGGGGTAATCAAGCCCTCGTCGCATTTCAAGACCAGCTCCTTTATCAGACCACCGCAGTCGAGGCATACAATCTCAATATCCCGGTGTCTCCGGCAGCGGTCACATTTCCCGAGACCTCGGAGCAGATAGCGGCAGTTGTCAAGTGCGCATCGGAACACGACTACAAGGTGCAAGCTCGCAGTGGGGGTCACAGCTTTGGTAATTATGGTATGCTTCGTTTCCCCTCGACATATTGTCTAGCAGAACTGGGTTGACCACGTCAGGCCTTGGAGGAACAAATGGCGCCATTGTGGTCGACATGAAGAAATTCGACCAATTTTCCATGGACGAGTCGAGCTACGTCGCAACCATCGGCCCCGGCACTACCCTAGGCGACGTCGACACCGAACTTTACAACTCAGGAGGCCGGGCAATGGCTCACGGTATCTGTCCAACAATCCGCACTGGTGGCCATCTCACTGTGGGTGGTTTAGGACCTACAGCACGCCAATGGGGTCTTGCGCTCGACCACATTGAAGAAATTGAGGTTGTTTTGGCAAACTCAAGTATCGTCCGTGCATCCCACACCCAGAACCAGGATATCTTGTTCGCCGTTAAAGGTGCTTCTGCTAGTTTCGGTATTGTGACTGAGTTCAAGATCCGTACGGAGCCGGCGCCGGGTTTGGCGGTTCAGTATTCGTACACATTCAATCCGGGTAGTGCTGCCAGCAAGGCGAAGCTAGTCAAGGACTGGCAAGCGTTTATTGCCCAAGAAAACCTGACTTGGAAGTTCTATTCCAACATGAACATTATCAACGGCGACATCATTCTCGAGGGTATCTTCTTCGGCAGTAAGGAGGAATTCGATGCCCTCGATCTGGAGAACCGGTTTCCCCCCAAGAACCCAGGAAATATCCTCGTCTTGACCGATTGGCTCGGAATGATCAGCCACAGTCTCGAAGACATAATCCTCAAAGTCGCCGGCGGTCTTCCCACTTATTTTTATGCGAAGTCCCTCGGCTTTACTCCTCAAGCACTTATTCCTTTATCCGCAATCAATGGCCTTTTCGACTACATTGAAAAAAATAAACCCGACACTCTGGCCTGGTTCATCACGCTCAGTCTCGAAGGCGGTGCTGTCAACAATGTCCCTGCCGATGCCACTGCATACGGCCACCGCGATGTGCTTCATTGGGTACAGATATTTGCCGCAAACCCTCTGGGACCTATCTCGCAGACCACATATAATTTCATCGATGGCCTTTACAATATTCTGGCAAATGCGGTGCCGGAGAGTGCTGAGCATGCTTATCTGGGTTGCCCGGATCCGCGAATGAAGGATGCTCAGAAAGCATACTGGAGAAATAATCTACCGAGGTTGGAGGAGCTTAAGGCGGAGTTAGATCCGAAGGATACCTTCCATAATCCGCAGGGAGTGGCTGTTGCATAAATCATTAATGAATCAATAATCTATTACGATAGTTATGTAATAGATGGTGGCGCCTGTTGATATCCATGCCCTATGGGATAGACGCTGGTAATGGAGCAGCTAATACAGGAAGTCCCTACTTGATACATAATCGAAAAACCTTGAGAGTTGTCAACTTGAATCCCCGAAACCATCTGAAATCGGGATGTGAATAGCAAGGGTATTAGTTTAAATATCATGCAGGATTGGATAATGTGATCCGATACCAGTGACAACAATCCTTGTTCTGTCAGAAAAGTCATTACAACTTGGTTAATTTTGAAGTAGAAAACTAAATAAGCTCTTGATAACTCAGCAGCTTATCCATCCTAAATAGGATAGTTATGCAGAATTCGCGAGTCCCATGGGAGTCTTGAAATGAGAGTTGGGAGTGACCCTGACTCCTATGGAGCTCCATTGTCAAGGTCTATGTAGGGGTCTTGAGTTGTATATTGAGCTGCCCAAACACCCTTTCTAGATTGAAAGGAATCAGGCCACTTGCAGCAAAGCTATTCCCGATATTTTCCATCTTAAAGGCCTCTGTACAAGCTTGGGGATAGGCTTCAAGAAAGCCAAATTTGTCAATATGGTTGGTTGATGTTGAGCCGTGCCTTGTTGTCAACCAGACGTCCATATGCCCGTTTTAAAGGTGAGGAGCAGCCCACTTCAAGATGCTGTAAGAGATGTGATAAATGAGCAGGCATGCAGATTGGTACAATATCATTCTGACTGCATATCTCATCAAATTTAGGTGTCAAATGACTCCCATGGCCATCAAGGATCAAAAGGCGATATCTTCCAATTATACAACCGTTTGCATCTGGAAAAAAGGTTTCTTGAAGCCATTTTAATCAATCTAATCAGTTTTCTATTCATTATCACTGGCTTCAATTCTCCAATTGCATGGTAAAGCCTTATTTTGATACTATCCCTCAATATGGACCTTTCCTTTGAAGGTGGTACACGGCGAAAGAGTTCATCCAGTAGAGTTGATAAACTCAATAGATGTCACCCATTCTCGATTCCCTGGCTGTACAAGAAAGGCATGGCCAGTCATTTCAGCTCTAGTAACTACCTTAGCAGTAGCCATTAGGCCCATTGCATATCCTGTCTCATCAAAGTTGTGGATATCTTCAAGTGCGATCCCATGTTGCATGAGAATAATTTGCACCCGACCAAACCACTCCTGAATAATTCTTGGACCCTCATTCTTAGCTCGCTGGTAATTACAGCGTCGAGAATATTTGGTTTGAGCTCATCTTGCCGTCGAATAAAGTTGTAAACCCAGTCAACACCGACAGTTTGGATGTTGGCAGGACCACGCTTTGACAGTAGAAAATTAGCCATATCTTCAATATGAGCTGGTCAGATAACTGCTCCACATCAATCCATGGAGGATATCCAATGTACAAGTGATTCCTCTTCATTTCATGTCAATTTATGGTTGTTGGCACGTTTCTCGGCGCAAAAGATCTTGCCATGAAGCCGGTCTCGTAATGTTGATTCAGGTACAGCATAAACACGTGCTGCCTGGCCTACAGAGCTAATTTCTTGAAGTTTAATAGCCTGTATAGCTAATAAGAGGCGGCCCTCTCGTTCGATAGAAATTCGACTTGATTGGGAGCGCTTTGGTGGCATGGTGGCTGTTTAGATTGCTTGGTTGAGTTGAGATACATAGAGGAGGACGAGGAGGAAAAGGAGTTCGAAGCTCTTCATGGTGGTATGAATACACTAGAATGTAATCTGTAGCACTTTTAGAGATGTGACACTGGTACTCATATTGTTCCTCTTATAACAACTGTCTATGAAGGCTGTATTTCGAATTTAGCCTTGCCAGGCACCTTACTGCCAGATGGCATTGAACCTACCTTAACCCAGACAAGGTACATCAAAGAAATCCTTGTCCGGGTGCCAGCGAATGGCCGAAAAGACGCTCTAGCCCTGTTCCTTCGTTGAGCGACGGGTGATTGATGACCTCGTCTTGTGATGGTGACTGAAGGCTCTCTTGGCGAGGTTGATTTGCTGTCTCCTGAGCAGGCTCCCTTGGCGTCCTTCGTGCCTGTCGACGAGTTAGATCCTTCAGCATCCAGCTTTATTTGCGCCTAATATGCATTTCGCCGATGTAGTATCTCCCATGATAGCTGCAAATCTCAGTGCCAGATTCATAGCCTCACGGCTTTGGGATTATCATTAAAATATACCATGCAGTGTGCCTTGTACAGGAAAGCTGCTGCGTATACCTTATACATATCCAATCATTACGACTTATTCTATGTAGGACTGCTAGAAGCTTACCAGTAATACCTAGACGGCAAATAACACAACTTCTTCCGCGGGTTCGAACCATTCATCAACTTCAATATCTTCGTGGCCGCGCTTGTAGCATCGAAAATATATTGAACTTCTGGAGGCAACATGATCCCACGCGAGAATATCTCTGCAAATGACTCTTCTTTCCCTGTCTCCGCGAAGCAGATGTCCTCGTGAGAACAGCCTGAAATGAGAATGTATTCGCGTAAAGACAGAGGTATATATATCGCAGCGATGATGTATTTTTTATATTTTGCAATATTGAGATGTTCCTCCATGTCGAGTGCCATGTTGTAGCTGCTCGTTGGAAACCATCGAAATAACGACTGTAATTACCATCGTGGACCATTGCTAAGGTTCTTTCGGGGGATAAGTATAGGATGGCATGAACATTGTGTAGGATTTAAGTGAGCTCGACTGTTACTTGTAGCACGGATGCATAGGCTTCTGTTCTTTCTATACCCCCTGCAGCGGGTTGGAGACTGGGGAGGTTCTTTGCAGTAAAAAGTGCAGAAAGAGATGACCTCGAGACCAATAAGCGACCAAGCTGTCCTATCCTCACTGGAGAGATCTGCAAGCTCTTTAGATGTTGCTCTATCCGTTTCGATATGTGGCAGCCAATTTGATAGCAGGATCAACCCCACTATTGTTCGAGATCTCTGCGTACATGGCTGTGTCAGGAATATCTCAAGCATGAGGCGGCGGGTATAATCCCAGCAATAATGGTGTGTTAGCGAGTATTCCGGTAAGTCGCTGGTTACGATGGTCAGAACAACTGTGAGGAAGTAAGCTTGACATTTGTATCTTTTGCATTACTGAAAGTCCGAAAAATTCAGGACGGGACGAGGGGCAATAGGGGTGATAATTGCGGGAGAACCTGAGAAGCAATTCGGGCGAGCTGCTGAGCTGCACCACTCCGGTTCTGTCCACCACTACTAAATGTGAAATCATATAACCAACAATACGGGGGGAAGAATCAAGGCAATCCCTGCCTCACTTCTCACCCGTAGCATGCCTAAACTATCTGAAGAAAAGGCCCTCGATGTGATGGGTATGCGCTGCTAGATACAAATTCATCCCGTCGGACGGCTCATGGTGCTGGACGAGATAGTGGCGGCCCATGGGGTAGCCTGTTGGGTTGATGTTGGCGAATAATTCTAGGACTGTGAATTTCTTGGAGTACAGGATAGAGCAGATGGCTATGTAGTTATTTCTAGGAGGTAGATCTTGGTAGCGAGGTCGAGGTCGTCGAATGCGGTTCGTATGTTGGAGAAAACTGTTGCGCAGCCTGTTCCTGGGGGGGGGGGGGGAGTTTGTGCACAAGGAGGATAGAATGGCTTGCGCGGCGGGGGTTGAAGCTGGAGTCTACGTGGAAGAGGCTGTTTCCCTACATATAGCATCAGTATCAGCACTAGAACCAAAACATCACTGCCATCTGAAAATAAAGGGAGAGGTACCTTATTAGCTTGCCCCCTTAGACTCTCGGGATCAACAAGTCTCCCATCCTCTACGACATTACTAACATCAAACTACTCATTCGTACTTCAATCGGTTCTTGCGTCCAGCAACAACGTAGGGCTTGACGTCGTCTAGTTCGCCGAAGATACGGGCGAGTTCAATGTGCATTTCATCTGTCAATTTAGTACCACAGAGGACTACCACTCCGTAGGGGTTAACTGATGGTGATATGGGCGGATGTACATTAGTAACTGCATCCTGGAGAAAACGGGATACGTCTTCAGTAGCGCCATTGGCGAAACCGAGACCCATGATCTCAGCCATGGAGCCAGGATGGAGCTCAGTGAGTTTGATGTCGTTGGTTTTGGTCATTATTTCCGTGGCAGATGCAGACATGTTGAGACACAAATGAAGCTTTGATGTTCGGATTTCTTGGTGTTGCAAGTTGCAACGCTTCAGGATCGCGAGTAGGTACATATATCTCTTGAATCAACTTTGGTTAAACTATTCCTACACCTGATCCGAGCCGATGGACCTTACTATTGCCGATTTCTGAAGCACTACTACTGGAGCAACCGTATCCGATTATAGCTAATATTCTCCTCAATACAACCAGTCCATATGTATGACCAAAAAAACTACTAGAAAATACACATTGAGGCAGAAGATTTGACGTATATCATGGACGAGGGTCCTATGTACCCGTTGGCATGTGAGATAACCCTAAGTACCATGACTATCCATATCTCTGTTTGACAATCAACCTAGCAACTGCAAGATACACAACGCCGGTTTTTCTTGGGGGGTATATATGTAAATATAATGAAATATAAAACAACATCCATATGCTTAATTTCCTTTTCCCAAGGATACGCAGACATGCTCGCAATATCAACATGAACAAACATTAGCGAAGAAAAAAATAAAAATAAAAAAAGCAATCTAACCCAAAAGAATTGCAATGTCATGATGGGTATCTTGTCGCCTTGTATTTTCAACGGTCATACATCCTGGGTGTTTTTTGTTTGTTTGTTTGTTCGTTTTTGTTTTCCTAGTTTGGTACCCTGGTTGATGGCACTTGTTCTGGCTTCTTTCATTTCCTGCGCGTATCACAATCCAATTGCACCACCAGAACCGAAATATTGCCGTGTCCAAATGAGAATCTATAACTGTCGATCCAAGATATTCATTGCCGTCTTGATCCAAATCGTAAATCCGCTCAACCGCTAGCCATCCACGGATGCTCCATAACCTCGGTAATGGTATACCGATTGTCAACATCACGGTCAAGCATTTTCCGGATTAAGTCGATACAATCCTCCGAGAATGGCAGGTAAGGAACCCGAAGGGGATGGTCCAGGATTTCGTCAATGTTGTAGAACGGGTTCTCCTTGTACACAATGGTGTACAAAAGAATACCGAGAGCCCAAACATCCTGCTCTTTTCCTCCGTAAGACTTGCCCTGCAAGACTTCGGGAGCTGCGTAGTCGATGGTCCCCACAAAGACATCAAAGGGACCATTCTTGATATATGCAGCGCTTCCAAAGTCAATCAACTTAATCCTCCCTTCGCCGTCAAGGATCACGTTTTCATCCTTGATATCCCGATGCACAACGCGCGCCTTGATATGTAGATGATGAATGGCATCCACCACTTGTCGGAAGATGTTGCGGCACTCCGTCTCATCCATATTGGCCTTGAGTTCAATGTAGTCAAACAGATCCATTCCAGGTAGACCGTGCGGCTTCATCTCGATGTAATAGTTGACATCGTCCTCGAAGAACCCCTCCATCTCCACAATGTTAGGGTGTCGAAGGCCATCGCGGCGGAGGAAATCCAGCACATGAATTTCCAACGGAACCGTACCCAATTTCCGGTCTCGTGTCCATGTGTCGACGAGAATGCGTTTCTTCGTGACGTATTTTAAGACAACTCGCTTCGACGGGTTCTTTTTTAGACAAGTAAGCTTAACTTCTCCATAAGCACCCTGCCCCATCTCCTCGAGGATCATATAGTCCGCAATTGTCCGTTTCTCGTCCTTGGTAACAGGGATATTCGACTTCACTTCAGTCACGGGCTGGACAGGCTTGTCAACCAGTGGCTCAGATGCAGCCTCATGGAGCTGTTGGCTAAGCGTTGACGATGGTAGTTGCGTCTCCACTGTTGTATTTTCACCGGTCGAAGGCTCAGGTTGAGTTGTTGTCGCCGCAGTAGGCCCCGGAACGACCACAGGAGTCGTATTGCGAGATGGTTCTTTGGACGACCGCAAACTCGACGCTGGACCAATTGAATGAACCTGTCGCGAATAGGTCACCCATAACGCATAAAGAAGTTCAGTCGCGGCGACCGTGTCATCGCTCTCGGCATCAGAATCATCACCACCGTCATGTTGATTGACTTTCTTCTCTTGCCCATCCTTTGAAAAGATCGTCTCACTCTTCACGACCCGCAACTGCACATCCACCGCCATAGTCGAGCCGTCGCGATGAGTTGCAGTGAGCCCAGCAGGCTCCAGAAACACCGAGGCCACATTACTCTTCTCATCTCGTAAAGCAGCGAGCGTCTTCGCCCTGCGCAGACTCTGTTCGGGAATCACCATCCCATCCATCAACGGCCCGTCATCCTCTTCATTAAGTACATCCAAAAGGCGGTCGAAGCCAGGGAGTAAGTCGGTAACGTGCAATCCTTCTGGGCGTTCCTGACCAAACAGTGCAGCCGAGAAAACCGAGTTCGAGCTAATTACCTTCAATGTCGATGCAGAAAGCACCATCATACCAGCAACATGAGGGAAACTAGATACCCGGAGACGACGCTCTGTGCTGTTTTCCGTCTTCTCAACAGTCACAGGACTACAGAACCCGGCGGCATTGCGGGCAGCAAAGTACTTCAACTCGGAAATCTTGACCGTGGCCTGGTCGGTGGCCGCCTGGAGGCATTCCTGGGGAAGACGTGGAAGAAGCTCTGTAATCCGCTTGCCGGGTTGGGCCACTTCAGGGCCCCAGATCTTTTCCGTATCTCCCTGGGCAGTTGTGACGTTCCATGACGAATCGCAATCCACATAAGCGGTGTTCTCCGTGATCTCCTCCAGAACCCATATCAAGCCCCCACGCTTCTCCATAACCCAGATGCTGGCTGAGCCTTGAGTACCATTGCGTTTCCGGATGGGCACCACATCGCCGCATAGCAGAACACCGCGGGATTTTGTTGCTGGGTGATAAGGATCCCTAGGAATGCGGGTGCTGGAGCCAAATCCGTTGTCTGTTTGGGATCTCCTTACGCCTCTTGAGGATGGTGGTTTACTGAACAGCTTGGCGGTTGAGCCATTACCAGATCCCACGAACTTTGAGTTTACCTGACTGATACGAGTCCTATTGGACGAGGTAGGGGAAGAAGAACGAAGATTGGCTGCAGCGTCAGTGCTGGGGTCTCGCAACTTGGACTCAAGCCACTGCCGCCGGTCCTTTTGTACGACTTCTAGTATACTTAGCTTGCGGAGTTCCGCTTGGGTGACACCGAATACAAGACACGAGAGATCATTAGCAGCCAATATAGTCCATGGCGCATGCGCATCGGTCCGGAAGACAGCCTGAGATACTGGATTCCATTTGCTGCTGTGGGTGTGCAATGCCGGAACCGGAAATCCCAAACCAAGACTCGAGGAGCCAACGGATGCTGACATAGCATCCGTGGTGGATTGGGCTAAAGTTTCCATAAGCTTGCTCTGGGGACCAGCAGAGCTACCGTCCGTATATGTACGTTTTACGTGCCTGGACGAGGGATCGTCGGCCTTGGGGTCCCTTTTTTGGTGCGGTACATGGTCTTTCGGCAGCGGACTCAACGGATGGCTCACCTCTGGAGTCGCCTTATAATTTGCTGCATGGTTTTGAGTCGCTTCCGGAGGGTTTCCGTAGTCCATGAAAGCCTTCTCGAATATGTTGCCGCTCACGTCCGGAGGCCCAGTCATTGGGCCAAGAGCTAAGCCCGCGGTGTCAGAATAATCCTCATTTTTCTCCAAGATATCTGATTGTGGCATGAAAGGATCCACCGTACATTGACCCTCTGTATCCCTGCACGTGCCGGTCTGCACACCGCTAACGGACCTGCCAAAGCGGCCGCGCATAAAATCGATCGACCGTTTCAGAATATTCTGACGGTTATGGAGAAGTTCCTCCGGCTGCTGTGCAAAGGAAAATGAGTGTAGTGACTCGCAGGGAAACCGATGGAGGTTCTCCAACGTGGCCGAACTTTCAAATGACATTGCACGAGTGGAGTGGGCTCTCGACGTGGAGCTAGACCGTGGAGAAGGCGAACGATGTTGCGAATTCGAATTCGAAGGAACTAGTGACGAAGCCGATATGTTCGGGAGCGTCATGACTCGCGAGGGGAATTGCTGCCGTATCCGATCCAACCCAGACGCCCCCATTCCATGTTCATTCTCCAGTAAAGGAGATCTGCCACCAGGTTAAAATTCCTTCTCTCTTCCGTAAAGGGTAAAAGAAGGAGCGGGGGGAATAGTGTGCGAAACAATATGCAGGTCTATGCCGAGAAATGCAAGGAGATGTGACGACTAACCTTGGGAGAGGGTCATAATCAGGCAGGGAACATCTTTCATCAAAACCTGCCCCGTAAGGGTCAGACTCCGGTGATGTTGAGATAGAACATTCTACCGGAGAGGACAAGGGACTTGGTTCGCCTGTTGCGGTAGTCCTGGTTAGCGGGACAGTGGAATATGTTTTGTAGAACACAAAACATCCAGCGTTCTCTCATTTCCAAGCTCCGTCTGTTCACCGGAGGACGGATTGCGATGAATGCGCATCAATCGGTCAATAGTGTCCTGCGCGCGTATCGAAAGGCGTAGGGCATTGATGCATCCAGTTGTGTCACTTTGAGTTAGTTGCCAGGGCGTTACTCGGGCGCAGGTGTGTTTTTTTTTTTTTTTTCTTCCTTTTCTTTTTCCTCCGATGTTTCCCTTGAATCTTGGCCGTTCGACGATCTTTCAGCCCAACGTGTGGCTCTCACCCGGAGCATTGGAAATGAGAGCGCAGGAAAACGAAATAATAGCAAGTAAAGAGAGCGAAAGGAGAAGCACAAACTCACCATCCAAAAAGTGATTGTGTGTAGTCCGTGTAGTCCCCATAATTCTACCGTTCAAAAAATTCCTTCCCAATCTCGACAGACAAATCGCTAGCGACCAGCGCCGGCCAAGTCAACAAAGATAGAAAGAAGTGAATGTGAAAGAATGTTCAGAATTGTTGCACAACAATCGGTCTAGGCTGGTTCATGGGATGTGGGATGTATGTATGTATGAGTCCAGGCGGGAGGGTTTGAAACGTCCTTTTCGTCGACCAAGATGTACAACTCGACTTTCTCGGTTTTGTTCCTTCCGTTGTTTCTTGGCTCGTCGTTCTCGTTTTCCAAATTCGAGGTCGGTCAGCGGGAGAGCTGAAGCTGCCTCGTGAGGGTAAAAGGTCCGGAGGTTATATGACCGTGGCGGTCGCACGCACGAGGGAAAGGGTAAGGGAGGCAAGCGTCGGTCGCAAAGGAAAGTAGGCTGAGACGGAACAGGAGGAATAGGTGATTTCTTGCTGTTGTAATCGTTCGGACGTTGGTCTGCGCCAGTTCCCTTGGGGGAGGAGGCGTGGACCAGAGAGAAAGAGAAGAGAGGAAGAAAAAAAGAGGAGGGGGAGAAGAAGGGTTTGTTTTGGCGGGTGGGAACAATAGTAGCAGTAGTAACAGTCAATAACACCTGTTCCTTTCTTTTGCAATCTTTTATTCTTTCTTTGTACACTAGTAAGAAGTCTTCTCTGCTTTCTTGATATAAAAAGAAATAGCACTATGGTTGATTGAGAGGAATCCCCGAAGAATCGTCAAGCAAAGGCTGCACGGTTCGGTCGGAGGTCCCTTGGTCAGGGCAGAGCCACTGCGAACTATTATTACGAATACGACAGGCTCTCCTTTTCACCAATTTAACAGTTCCCTGGTATTCTGGGGTGCATAATAATACATTGGAAGAAAAGTAACGGATCTCTCCTGTTAACAGAGTATAAAAAACCCGTAAAACCCCCGAGGCGCCAGGCGGTGATGTAATGCTTTCCTCTTTGGGACCATCCCAGGCCAATTCTTAAGATGTTCGGAGAATTATGTCAATTTGAGGCATAACTAGTAGCAGTTATAGACACAGTATTAAGAACTGTGCTAGATAAAGTAAGTTCTCCGAGATGGCGGTGTCTCTTGGGGTGTTCGCGTTTCTTCTCTCTTGACGATCTAGTCTATCTCTCATCGTGCCACGGTACCACTCCCAGATGGCCATGGAACCATCCCAATAGTCCAGACCCCAGGCCTGCAATGCAACTGAACAGGGTCTTTCTTATTCTAGACTCTCCGGCCCGCTCAAACTGCGCATCACCAACCCATCCGGCTCGGCAGGAGACCGTTTGGATCTCTCCTCGTCGGTACCGAATAGTGTTTGGTTCTGCTGTCGTGCCTGCTCCGGTGGCTCCGAGGCCGAACTAACAAACCCGGATAAGTTCCGATTACCGTGACCTCCCAGCATCCATGAGAATTCAGAATTCGCCAATGACGTGCGTGGTGACTGGCGTAGGGACATTGAAGTTGGACCTCCAGGCTTTCTGGGACCAGGTCGCGATGGTCGTTCACTAGTCGACGATGATGACCTGGATGACTGTTCAGCACTATCAGGAGCTGTGGAGGATTGTTCGACTTTCTGCTTCCTTGGTTTCTTCGCTTCTATGTCAGTGGTCAGCTGCAGAGAAGCCGATGGGTCCTCAAGGCATGTCTGCACAGACTGCATCCTTGTCAGAGTCTGCCTCATAGCAGTTGTAGCTTGCGGGTCGACATTTTCGGTATTCATATTCATCATCTGTGAGCGTAGGTCGTTCAGAGACTGGCTCAGAGACTTGGCAAGTATTCGATTTCGTTCCTCCAAATGATCAATTCGCTCGCGTAAATCGGTAGTCTCTGGCTCCTGTGGCCAGGAACTATCACCATATCTCGTGCGAGGGTAGCCCTCTGACTGAATTGACTGCATGTTCTTTCGCGCTTCGCTCACCGCGCCACGGACAGCTTTTGCGACTCCCCAGGATTCGGTCCGTCGCTGAATGCCTTCAGAGACATCTTGAAAGATCGTCTCCAGGCCCCTGGAGCTGCTTCTTGGTGATTTAGAGAATGCATTGACTTCATTCATGTCTTTCCAGTCACCAAGCAACTGCGCTCGCCTGTTTGGAACAGGCCTTGCGCTAAACCGTCTCAAAGCTTCGGGAGGCTTGCCGGAGTATTTCGAGATAATAAATTTACCTCTCTCAGTCGTTGGATTCTGATCTATATATATCGCATCGTACACAAAGCTCTGGGGTGCGTATGGATGAGGGGATGGATAGCGGAGCAAAAGGGTCAAAGCAGTCGAGCTATCCACAGCCAATACTAGAGATATCAATTAGCAATTGAAATCACGAAAGCGAGTCAAAATACCCAGGACGAACATTGCCATCTTATTCGTAGAAGCATTGCGACACAGACAAAATCGACGAGCTCCGGTCGTAATCCCTCGGCAAAGAGATGATCCCACATCACGAGCACATCCTCGAACGGAAATTCGCGGCCAAATAGTAGACGCATCCAGCGGCTGTACCCAGTGTTAGAATTTTGAATGTAGGACAAAGGATCGGGTAACCCACGTCAAAAAAATCTGGGGCAAGATCTCAAGGGCTTGTAAATGATCCGCTAACTCATAGTCCGCGGTCATCAAAAGCTCCTGATGGATGTATTGACACCGGTTGACAATAGGAATGACGTCCATTGTACCACTCGATGATCTCTGCTCGCCATGTTCGTAGTACACTCGAGCAGTTTGCATGACCGAGCAAAACAGCGTAAATGAATCGTGCTCGACATAAGAAGAATCCAACAAATCCGTCATCAAATCATCATCCTTGTTCGCTAGCGAATTTCTCTCGACCGCATCCCGATCCACAACCCACAGTATAAGCGCCAGCAGCTCGTGCATCCCCTGCCGATATCCCAGATCCGGATTAAGTTTGGCGTAGATAAACAATATATCAGTCATCTTCGACTTGGTCGTGGGTTCCCGAAAGAAAAAATTCTCCTGCAAGCACCTATCGACATCTTGTGATACATCCGCCCTCATCTGTTCGTCGCGTCGCAGTGTCTGCCAGGGCGACTTTCGCGCGCATGTTCGTTATTTCCAACGCACTCCCAACGGGTTGCTTTGCGGATTGGTTTATGGGAGAAGAGCATACCTCCTCATCATCCGCCAGCGGATCGATCGTCGACTGTAAGTCATCGGGATGCTCGATGTACTTTAGGAAGTGTTCTCGTAGTGCGGAATAGGCGCTTCGGGTCTCGTGTATCTTGGGTAACCATTGCGTGCGGTCGAGGTCGTCAAAGAGCAAGAATGCCTATTTAGTTAGTTAAAACCAAATATATGGTGGCCACATATATATTATCATACCTTCCAACAAATCGACCGCAGGCCATCATTGCATATGTTCCCTTGTTCTGACTTTAAAGCGGTTCGGAGATCAAAGGTGGTGTCATTGTCGCAAAACAAAACTGACCATCTCTTCCTATCGACATTCTCAGCACTGAGCTATCGCGGGGAAATCGTCCTTAGTCGCACCTAGTATCTTCAATAGGCCTCATTGCATCGTACGTTGCGTAGTGGTATAAATCAGTGGTTGTTGACAGGACCAGAAGATGAGGTCAGGGACCGATTGATTGATAGCGGCTAAGATTCACCGTCCCGCATTCCACCTCATGTTCGCGAGACTACCGTACATATACTATCGCGACTTAAAGTTTTGAATTATTATTAATTTTATCTTTTTGATACCTTTTTCTCTTTTTCTGCCATTCCTTCTCACTCCTATCAGACATTCCACATATTGCACATGCACCGAAGCGCTTGTTGACAACGACCCCCGCAGATCAGCCAGGCTGCTTCGCCATAATGTCTGCCGATTTATTCGCAGAATTCGGCCTAGATTCAACATCTACTCAATCCTCCAAAATCCCTCGTCAACAGACAGCTCATGCGCAGACAAGTTCTCTCATTCCCGATCTGGACACATGGGAAGATGCAGACTTCGGCGATTTCACGAGCCCGGCTCCGTCGGTACCATCAATAGGCCAGCAAACAAGGCAGCCTCAATACGACGACAATGTATTATTTGATGCGACGCTGGAGACGGCTTCGAATGCAGAATCCGATGACTGGGGGGAGTTCGAGACTGCAGAGCCGTCACTGGCTCAGCAGCAGCCGACGGGGCCTGTTCATGCGCCAGGTCGGGTTCAGGGTCAGTCTAAGAGTTCTGATCTGCTGTCTGGGAACTTTGATTTACTATCAATAGAGGAGAAGAAGCCGCCATCGAAACCTCAGGCGAGAAAAGCAGTAGCCAAGAAAAGTCCTCTGCCTCAAAGCAAAGTCTCCATAAAGCCACCTGAACCACCTGAAGACGATCCCTTTGAAGATTGGGGGGATTTCGATGATGGGCCTCCTTCAGCATCCATTTCAGCCAGCCTCGCAAGCCAGCCTCGCAAACCAGAAATTACAGCTGGACGGACACTGAAAAAGCAACCCCCAGCGCAACCCGCTTCACAAACTTTCAGCAAGGTCGGTCAAGAAAGCGTTCCTGCAAGTCAAGTACGACCGACAAACATCCCTCCACCATCTGTCCTACTGGGGTTATTTCCCCAGGTACTAGATCAACTACGACATGAAGCAACGCAAGCCAGAAAGAACGCGCAACAGAAAGAAGCTCTCGAAGCAGCAGCATCAGCGATCACCTGCACCCTGAAGACAGCCGCACGAGTAATCGCCGGCCGCACTCATCGATGGAAACGAGACGCCATCCTGAGCCAAAGCATGAGAATCGGCCCAGCGCGCTCCGGGAAAGCCGGCGGCATGAAGCTCAGTTCAGTCAACAAGAACGAGGACATTAAAGAGCAGCAAGAAGCCGTTGACGTGATCACAATCTGGCGTGACCGTGCTGCGCTGTTCAACTCTGTGGTTCAGACCTCAGGGAAACGTCCGGTTCCTGTCATTCCGGAGAATGTGCGGGTTATTACTGCAAGCGCTGGGCAAGGAGCTCTCAAAGCGTCTCACGCTTGCGCGCTCTGCGGGTTGAAACGGGATGAACGATTACCGAAAGTGGACGATGGCGTTGAGGATAGCTTTGGGGAGTGGTGGACGGAACATTGGGGGCATACTGATTGCAATGAATTTTGGCAGGGCAATATGAGGCTACTTAGCCAGCGATAAGCCATGTTGGGGTGGACACGATATTCACATATCCGTTTCATGGTTGCACAATCGGGGACATCAAAACCAATCGGATCTTGCTTTGTCGCCCTCGTGAATGCTGCATCACGAGATCAATGTACTCATTTTCCTGCGCAGTCATCCCTCAAGATCCAGAGATGCTGGTACTTCCGGACTGTTATCGGAACAAAGCGATAAGCCGGGAGTATGGCATCATCGTCAGCTGTTCTTCACGGTCAACACACCGTCCAGTGATAATATTGTACATTTAGAGGTATTAGAGACGCTATAGTAAATAGTTTCACTAGAAATAAGTGAATCCTTTTGTAATATGTTGCCCCCAAGGTGGTTCCGTCATTCCCCTATTTCTTCTATGACCGCCTCTGGTGACGATAACGATAAGACAACCGTGCTGATACGGCTCTTGTCGGACTAGCGTTCACTCAATGCCATATCTCGTTATCAATGATCGTCTTGAATAAAACATCATTCTGATTCCTGTTCAAACCTTCGTCAAGCCCCAAGTGTGGCGCCAAAGTCCAGCGGCGGTGTGTTCTCCTGTGCGTAACAAAGCGTCCATCCTATTTCCCCTCCTAGACTCCTCACTTTCTCTTCTCCAACGTCCACCTTCAACCACTTATTGTCTTCACTCAGTCTCCCTACTATCTGACCAGTCTACCGGATATACCTCCTTAATCCTTTTAAATGCATTATCGAGACCATTAATATCCTCCGTTACCGCGAGTTCTTTCTTACCCCGTACACTCCGCTCGCTTGCCCCGCTGGATCGGACCGCCGCAAGTATACTGTACCACCCACAGCTCAGCTACGATTCTTCTATTTTCGCATCGACTTCGTGCATTCCGGGATTAGAAATACTATTCCGACGGGGAAGTGGGATCAATTATTGTGCTTTAGTCAGCTTCACGGGGACTATAAACCGAGCGTTTCGTCTGTCTCACGGGGTCAGACCAGGCTCTCAGACAAACGGACCTTCAGGAGTCGTTACACCAGGATCACAAACAGGCGTCTTCTGCAGGAACAGAAGAGTAGTTTTGAAGGATTCCAGTCCATCTAGGATTCTATTTGCCTGCTCTACTGTTGTGGAGTTATTAAGCTCCGGATCACCGTTGTTCTTCCGATCGCCCTCTCACATCGGTAGAGGCCATAACTAACTGGCCATCATGGGCCTCGCATACAACGTATACCTCAACTCCAACAAGATCTTCGGTTGCAAGCATTGCAAAACCCATCTTGCCGACTACAACGACATCGTGAGCCGGGTGAGTTCTCCCTCTCTCTTCAGCTGGTGGTGCTTTCTCTGACCTGGCATGTCTATGACAGGATTTCCGAGGTCAACATGGCAAGGCATTTCTGTTTAATACTGTCGTCAACATCACACAATCCGAAGCCGTGGAGCGGAGCATGACAACCGGAAGACATGTGGTTCGCGATATCGCGTGCCGACAATGCAAGGAGACAGTAGGATGGAAGTACGACAAGGCATACGAGTCTGGGCAGAAATATAAGGAGGGGAAGTTTATTCTGGAAGAGGAGCTTCTCTGCGTGGTGTGTTGAGGAGGTTCTGTTGTCTTACTCCTCGTCAGGCTCATATTTACTCTCGAGGGGGTCTTGCGTCAGACTGGTTCAGTGAGCATTCTATTCTCTCTTTTTTTTTGAAACGGTGTTTGCGGGAAAGGCGTTCTAATGGGGCATTGTTTTGTTATTCTTCTGGGAATGTCTTGTTATTTACAGACTGACAGAACTGGGCGCAGTCGGAGTGATTTTGGTTGTATGCATATCTTTTTGTCTGCGGTTTCAACGAAGCATATCCTTACTGCTGTATTTCTTGGTTAATTATGGAATCTGCTATACTCCAGTTTATATCGTCCCGTCTTCTTGTCTATTCCATTCCACCTTGCGAAACATGGATATAACACATTTCCACTGGACTCCCGCTTTGAGACTCCGATGCCACGAGTTGCACGAACGGATTCTCGAGGCTAATGAGGAGCTAGCTCAGGGAGACTATCAGTCTGTAGCTATCCGTTACAGGAGCATGACTTGGAAGCAATTGTTGACATGATTCACGTAAGCGAACTGTACAACATGTAGTCTTCCTGATATCATTTCACCTTGCCCGCTTCTTCAGCACTTGCGAGACGTCTTATGGTCCCCCAGTTCGGATTTCTTAATCCCTGTGGTATAGAAGCATGAGATAAGTAAATATATATACATAATTCATTTCCTTCGCAATGTCTTGCTTGCCGAGTCTTGGATGGTCCTAGACAGTGGAATAGCTTCAATGCTCCGGCTCGCGGCAGGAATAGAAAACAAAAACAAAAACTAAATAGATAGAATAAAATCTAGAGAAATTGGATCAATTAAAATACTGGGGCATTGAGAGTTAAATAAGAAAAAAAAATTATATAGAAGTGATAAGGTGTTGTGTAGTAAAGCCATGAACGGGGCCCACCCGTGATCTCTGAATTCTCCTCTTCCTCTTCCTCTTCCTCTTCTGTTTTCTTCTTCTCTCTTCCCACTCTTCTTTTTCCACCTCTCCTCCATCCTCCATCCTCCATCCTTTTTTCTCTTTTCCTCTCTTTCTTCTTCATCCTTTTCTCTTCCTCATCTCCCTTCCCTCTTCCTTTTCCTCCCTTTCTTCCGTCCTTTTTCCGTCTCTTTTCTCTCTTATCCTTCCTTTCCTCTTCTTCGTCCCATCCACCGTCCACCGTCACCAGCACCTCTTTCGCCGTTCCTCCTCGGTCCCTTCCACCGTTTACTCTTTACTCCCCTCTTCCTCTATTCCTGACTATCGCGTCATCCCCATTTGTTCTCCTACGAACTCTTCGCATCCGTCGAATCACCATCCCGCTATTTCTCCCAATCTTCCCCTCCTCTCCGTTCATAGGTAAGTGAATAACACTCTTCCGATTTCTAGTGTGGATTTGCCTTTGGTTCAAGTCTTGGTGATCTTCTTTGCTTTCTCCTCCCTTCCACCACCCTTTTTTCATTTTTTTGTCATGTCTTGTCGTTTGCCCCTCCTCCCCCTCGTTCGAGTCTCGTGCGACACGCAGCGAAGAGCCATGGAACTAATTTTGCGCTTTCATACAGTTTGTTTGTCACCTTGACGCCGCTTTTACAAACAAAGGGCTACCTACCTTTCTCGAAAAGTTCCAACTTTCTTCACAGAAAAATAAAAAAGGATATTCCTTAATTCCAACTCGACGCCATGGACGCCTCCGACATTCACGACACTACCCCCGTCGTCGACGAGCCCATGACCGATATCAACAACATGGTCGACTCGAGTGACATCGAGATCACCCCCAAGACCGAAGAAGAGTACGCTCAGGCCATGTTGACTCTTCGTGCCATTGTCTCTTCTAAGGAAGCGGGTATCATCATCGGCAAGGCCGGTAAAAATGTGGCTGACCTACGCGACGAAACCGGTGTCAAAGCTGGCGTCAGCAAGGTGGTCCCCGGTGTGCATGACCGTGTCTTGACCGTCACCGGTCCCTTGCAGGGCACCGCCAGAGCTTATGCGATTGTTGCCAAGAGCTTGGTGGAGGGTGCTCCGCAGATGGGTATGGGTGGCATCGTTTCTAACAACGGAACTCACCGTAAGTAATGTTCTCCCTCATTCTAATGAAAGTTTGCTAATGACTCCCCAGCGGTCCGTCTCCTCATTTCCCACAACCAGATGGGCACCATCATCGGACGCCAGGGCTTGAAGATCAAGCACATCCAGGATGCTTCCGGTGTGCGCATGGTTGCTCAGAAGGAAATGCTCCCTCAATCGACTGAACGCGTCGTCGAAGTCCAAGGAACCCCGGATGGTATCGAGAAAGCAATCTGGGAGATCGGAAAGTGCCTCATCGATGACTGGCAGCGCGGTACCGGCACTGTGCTCTACAACCCTGCGGTTCGCTCATCCGTCGGTCCCGGCCCCTTGGCCCCGGCTCCTGCTCCCACCAACAACAACAACGGATACAGCAGCCGCCCCTACAACCGGACAGGCAACGGAGCGGATTTCAGTGATAACTCCGGTGGCTACGGTCGACGATCCAACTCCGACGTCAGCCGTGGATACCCTCTCGTCACCGAGGACGGCGAAGAGATTCAGACCCAGAACATCAGCATCCCGGCTGACATGGTGGGCTGCATCATTGGCCGTGGCGGCACTAAGATTACGGAGATCCGCAGAAGCTCTGGAGCTCGCATCTCGATTGCGAAGGCCCCTCACGACGAGACCGGCGAGCGCATGTTCACCATCATGGGAAGCGCCCAGGCCAACGAGAAAGCTCTGTATCTCCTCTACGAGAACCTCGAGGCTGAGAAGACTCGCCGTAGCCAACTGCCTCAGGACCAAGAGTAAATTCGTTCAATTTCCGCCGCTACCTTTTCTAGTGACGGTTGATCTCGTCCGTTTTATGTTTCCATGATCAGTGTCCGGTCATGCGAATCCCATTTAATCCTGGGGTTTATGGTCATAATTACTTTTCTATCTAACGTCTTTTCCTATCCTCTTTTCATGTTTGTCTTTGTTATGTGGCTTCTTGATATGGGAAGCAAGGGTCTATTGCGATGGACCGTACATGCTTGTTAGATACCAAAACCTGATGGTCATTACCTTTCTTCGTTTAATGAACCCGATTTGCAGGGGTCACCTACATCATGTCTTCCTTTTAACCCCTCTGTCTCACCTTTGATTGTCGGACCTAAATGCTTCATTCCTCCCTTTTCCTTTTACCTGCTTACTTATAACCTTGCTACCACGTCTCTTTAAAACAACCCTAAACAATTCAAAAAAAGAAACAAAATGATGTTATTTTGTCTCTGGATCCTCTTACCCGTTTCTTTACATATTTCGAGGTTTAATGAATGAATCTACCATCCTGGCTGGTTGCTTCTACTATTTACCTTTCTCACGTTAACCTCGAATCTGCATGAGAAATAGTTATCTCCGTCATAAATAGATTCGTATTGCTTTACGTCAACAGGGATCTACTAGATATATCCACGACGGAGGTATGGTCCATGTAAGATCGCGTTCCTGCATCCGAGATATCTCACATCTAAGTAGTACGCATCATACATTCGTCATTTATAGCATTTCAGGGAGAATATATATATAAACCACCTTACATGTCAACAATATCTATTCCCGAGTATCTGTTGTGACGGTTAGCGGGGCACCAGAAACGAGCCCTACCGCCTGCCGTCGATGTGAATACCGTTGCCCTTCTCCAGTATGGCGCTATCTACTCCCCTCCCTTCGCCCCCTTCAGCTACGGAGTGGCCGACGGGTCATCTGAAAGATTGAGACATTGAGACCTTGTTACTATCGCTTCGTTGGAAATTGAGCTAACCATGCCATCCTTGATGCTCTGCTGCTGGTTACTATTGCAGCTATGGGCTCCTTCACGCGTCGTCCGCCAGCTGATCAGCGACTTTTGAGTTGCTTCCAAGCATGCCATCCTAAAATCGGATCTATGGGTGGATGTGTTGTCTTGCGGAATGTTGAGTCACGAAATGGCGGCGAGAGCCACCACAAGAATGGCTGTCAAGCCTGCAGGCTGCGGAAGAAATCCCGCTGGGACCATCGGACCATCCCCATTCGCCTTATTAAGCTTATCTGACCAATTACGAATCATGTCGTGGCATCTAACTGTGGTTGCGCAAAGCTCCCAGTCCAAGACCGTTGGCCGCTCCGCAAATAACGGCCGACAATGCAGCAATACCGCATCGGCAATAAGCCCGTGGTATCATTATAAGAGCCACGGATACGTACAAACAGGGACCTTGTTGAGCCGTAGTAATTGACTTAGCGCCAGCTACCCAAAATTCAGTCTCCACGAATGTATCTGACTTCGACATGATGACTGTTTCCGGACTTCAGACGTTGCACAAGAAGCCCTATCCGGACATCTCGCCTACTTGCCCAGAGCTCAGCCAGGGGGGCCGCACGATCCTCATCACTGGCTGAAACAGCGGCATCGGCTACTCTATTGCCTATGCCTTTGTGGCTGCTAGAGCAAAGCGCATCATCGTTGTGTTTTCACGTGCTGATTCAATCCAGACTGCAGCAGCTCGGCTGGCCAAAGTGGCCGAGCAGAAAGATTCGCCGACTGTGGCTGATGGACGTCTCTGACGTTGCGGACTTGGACTCCACCGCTTCACTCTGATTGGGTTTGAAGTTGATGGCATTTTCGTCGACAGTCTGGTTCTAAACACAGCTTCGCTAGGTAAACCCCAGTCTCTACTAGAGCGGACGTGACGATGTCTGAAAAGATTTCATCATAAACGTGCGCGCGTACCTCGACTCTTTGCGAAGAGATTTCACAAACAGGAGAGACAGGGAGTTACAGGATGGAAGGTATATTGCTCGGTGCCAACTTTGAACCAAAGTCTGTATATGCTGACGGTTTAGGCCCTGGCTGGCCTTAGCACCTGCGTGACCTATATGACAAATATGACAAATAGAGTCGGCAAGGCATTCTTATGCCTTTGATGAAGCATAATTCAGTAGCTTATTGCGTCGCTTTTCATTTCATATTTTCTATTATCGATCCCTAAATCGAAAGTCACGAGTCGAAAGCCGTGTATTGGGTTGCTGCCGCCGTTCAAAAGTGTACTCGGTTGCTTTGGGTACCGCAATTCTCACCTCGTCTATGACTCACTAGTTCAAGCTACTATATACCGACTAGGAGTAGATCTACGATTGGATTGCACAAATTGAATGACCATTCAGCAGCTGGGGTTGGAGTAAGGCCCTCGTATGCACGCCAAAGTGAGTCATCAAGTCGGAAGTCGCTCTCGGCCAAAACTCCTCAGCGGTTGCATTTTCCCAGCATTTAAAACGGTAATATCAATACGCTTGATATCGTTCTATGTAATTGGGCTGCACAGTTCTGCGGAAACAATTTTGGAAGCAGTTGAGGTTATGGTGTCTAGCGAGCAGAGCGATTCAGGAAGAATTTTGAGGGGTTTTAAACGGGTTAATCCCGTGACGAAGATGCAAATATATAAATTTAGACTAGGAATTAGCAATTTAGTTCCAAAGCGAATCAATCGCAGGGTGGGTTTGGGAGCGTGGGAGCTACTGTTTTTTTTTTTTTTTTTTTTTTTTTTTTTTTTTTTTTTTTTTTTTTTTCCAGCAAGAGGAAAAGCGAGTCTAGCAGTCATTAATTACCGATGCAGGTTATTCGCCCGTTAATTCGATCACACTTGCGCGGCTGAAAATCGGAACACCATGGGGAAGCTTGTGATCCCAGATATTGGCTATTTTCAGCAGTCGAGTTTGACCATAGTTGGTGGTCATGATGTTAAGGTTCTTAACAACGGCGCCTAGCTCAAGGTGCACAACCAACTCTCAAAATGACCGAATAGCGGACTTGGCCTATTGTATTATCAGGGAGCCGATAAAACTGGGTGAAGTGAGGTGAGCTTTGCGGTTACTCAATTGTAGCGTTCGTCTTCATCTACCTCCTATTGTACACGACAACGACCGTGTTACGCACTTTAAGTTCGGGATACCAACTGAATAATTATACACACATATATATCGTTCTGCTGCACTTTTTGTGTATGGCGCCAAGTTATGATTTAAGTTGAAAAGCCTCACTATCCTTGCAGCTCAGAGCGAATGTCTTTAGAGCCCAATTCAGCCACGTATGTACCCCCATTCAACTCAGAAGGCGGATCTCTTGACTGTCCGGTGATTGGCTGGTTCATGCTCATCTGCCGCTGTGGACTGGACAGTAATCGTCGCCGCGCGCCCATGCAATAAATCAAGAGCGCCGTTGATATCAATAGAGGTACACCTAGCCCAGCGCCTAGACCAGCGCCAAGTGCAACTGCTGAGTGGCTAGACGACTGGCTCGCGGGTTCTGTGCAAGCCGGGCAACTTGTCTGCGTCGAGTTTGTTGAATTTGTCAGGTTCGTCGTCCGTGTGGCTACATCGCTGCATGTCGAGACACCGTTCTGGCCTGACGTTACGGTGCCACCGGAAACCCATTCCCACGAACCTACAGCATCGACTCCGCACGCGGTTTCTGCATCGCCTCTGCTACTACATGTCATATTCTTCCAATCGCCATTGCCGGGACATTGAAAGAGATTAGCATATGACTTTGGGATTTCTGTGTCCGGCCAAAATTCAGTCAGCGAGAACAATGCGGGTTTACAATGGATGCAAGCAATTTGAGAGAAAGCGAACCGGTGTAGCATGCACGCGGGCAGTCTGCGATAGGCCACGATTTATCTGAGCAGCTGCCGCGATAAATGACGCCTAGGTCAGCTCCAAAACATAGCCCGTTCGAAAGACACGCCTGGTTTTTACCACAGCACGACTTGCTGCCAGGACATGTTTCCATGCTAGTTGCGGCTGAGCCGTCCGGGTAGTAACAGGTTGCATGGCACGGTGCTGCCGAGAAGAGGAGTGCTAGGAGGGCGACTGTCACGATTCGCGATCGAGCATAACGAGATCTTGAGGGGGTTTGTGAATGCATTAGGTTGCAGAACTGACGTGTATGGCGTGATGAATTGAAAGAAAGAGGAGAGAAGTGACGATTCGGTTTATTAGTTGTTATCTAAGCGCCCGGTTCTCTGCAAGATTTGGGGATGGAAATTGGGAGCAGCACTCGGTCCACAGAGTCCACGCTCGGCAGAATACGAGGCGATATAATTTCATCGGTGGGATCGTCCAATACGTGATCGACATGGGCAGAGCCGAACTAAACTGCACATTTTGAGACAGGCTCTAGGTTCTAATGCATTCAACGCCCGTCAAATATCATATCCCTCCTGTGGTTCCACTTGGGAAGGAAAAGTCCAATCATGACAAACAGCCCGGCGAGTCGGCCCCAAAGGGTTGCATGGACCTCAAGTGGGATCCACAAAAGGCTGTATTTTATAATATCCAATAGTTTAACGACTTAAGTATGTGTATATGTGTGGTGAAATGTTGACTTCAGTATATGGATGAAGCCGTTTGATATGTCGGCCGCTCCAATTGACCAATCAGAGCTTCATTCCCCATCTACCCGAAACGTACGACTTACTGCTGCCCGAAAATGTAAATGTATAGGCGTGATGAAAAATGAGCATCGGAGGACTACGGCTATGCAGCCAGCGTCTTTCGACTATGGCCTGCACATACATATGTTATGCACTCCGCACTCATTTTGACTCTTTGACCTTCTTTCGCAAAAATTTTCTTGAGTAGTTGATGGCCGACAGATTGTTTATAAATTAGCCTCATGACAGATAGTTTTCTCAATCAGAATTCTTCCTCTATTCACTCCGAATAGTGACGCCAACATCATTCCGAGCTAACAGTAGTTTACACGAAAGCATACTTACAGTAGATATATATCTGAGAGAAAGCCCAAATAGGATAGCATGGCTAGAAGCAATAACCAGAAACTCAAAAGTCGCTGATCAGCTGGCAGACGACGCTTGAAGGGGCCCATAATTGCACTAGTAAGCAGCAGCGTCGGGGACGAAGTGGATAGGTCAGTTTTCAATAAAGCAACAGTAACAAGGTCTCAATGTCTCAATCATCTAAATGACCCGTCGGCCACCCTGAGGGGAGTGGAAGCGCCATACTGAAAAAGTGCAAATCGTCGGGTAACGCAGCATCTTGGTAAGAGGGCAGCGCACCGGACGAGACAGACAGGCGAAGGGAAGAGAGAATGTGTGGTCCTTTGAGGGAGAGATGTCGGGCTTTTATAGACGTAGCGTATATGTTGAGGCGGCATGTGAGCGGCCCCAAATTTTGGTGTGATCTGGATGGTTGATTGGTTGGGGGCATATCGGCTAAGGCTAACTATAACTACCGGGTAGAAAGCGAGGGCGGTTAGGCACGTGACCCGCTGGGTACCTGATATCGAGATGGATCAATAGTCGGTCCGATTACCTCGGCCGACAGATCCCTCGTATACGGACACACACACTCGTTTAGATAGCCAAGCACTCATTCTACCATCTATGGTATCTATAGATATCAATGTCACCCTCCGTGTAATCTAAATTTACTCTTCCTATATAGCCTCGTGCAGTCCGGATAACCGACTCCCCAACTTCCCCGACTCGGAGTTAAACCGCCTCATCGGTTTATCTGTTTCAGCACTGATGAAAGTCGAGGTGGATCAATAGTTTGTCCGATTACCGAGGCCGGCAGATCCCTCATATACGGACACACACACTCGTTTAGATAGCCAAGCACTCATTCTACCATCTACAGTGTCTATAGATATCATTGTCACCCTCCGTATAATCTAAGTTTCTTCTTCATATATAGCCTCGTGCAGTCCGGATAATCGACTCCCCGACTTCCCCGACTCGGAGTTAACCGCCTTATTGGTTTATCCGTTTCAAGCACTAACAGCCAACGTGACCAGGCCGTCACACCAAACACTTATTCTTCATCAAAGTTGTCCTGAACTTGATGCTGTAATGCCCTCAACAGCTGTTGTTGTATGTTCTTCAATTCTTTCTGTCATTGGTGAATATGAATCCGCAAGCTCAGTCGCTGAGACTTTGTAATGGGCACGAGCATTGTGCAGATTGTGGCAGGCACCTTCCAGGTCTGACTATGAACCGGGTTGCGCCTCTCCCTTCCATAGCCGTCTTTCGACCCCACGAGGATCAATCCATTTACGTACCCTCGCCCTGCTTGCTAGCCAATTGTGAAGTTGCTTTACCCTTTTCATCTCAGCATGTTCGACATACGAGGCTTGGAGCTGCAACACCCAGATGCAATTGGTGCAGGGCACTGGATCTCGACCTCCAGGACTCACTAGTAGATAAAGGTAGACATGTTAGCAGTCTTGAATGAGAGGATGAGGGAAATTTACCTCATTGCTTCTGCTGACGAGAAAGGTGGAATGGTAGACTTGATAGACTAAGAGCGTGTATAAGGACAATTAAGCCTGTGGAGGTTGCAAAATCTCAACTTAATTCTCCCACAACCTGCACTCTCCCCTTTAGCTTCCATGCCTCTCCTCTGCACTCTTTCCAATCACCTATCTGCCATAATATATCCAAAATATTCCCATTTCCTAAAATATGCCCCCTACCTTTCACCTGACCAACTTCAAGCTGTGGGCCTGCCCTTACAGAAAGCCATTCTCACCATACAGATCACCCAATACATGCACCCCAAGAACCCAAAAATCCCCTCACCCTAAGCCTTATTATGCTTCCCTTCCAAACACTTTGCCACTTCCCAAACATCACCTCCCTGCACGGCCACCAGCCGAAGCTTGTATGCATATCAGTGCAAAGGCTCACCATGTACACCATAAAGTTTTCAATCCCAACCACTAGAAATATCTTTACCAGAATGAAATATATATCCAAGGTATTCTAAGCACAATACACCATCTCCCCATGATGCAGCGCCTCACATCTCAGACGAGTATAAAGCGCATAATGCATGTATGCGGTGGTCATAGTCAAAGGATGCTGGCTGCATAGCCGTAGTCCCCGGTCCTATCATGATAGTCGTATCCGTTCATGCATATGCTCGGGTAAGTCGTACGTCGTGGATAGGCAGGATAGTCAGGCCCTGATTGATCAGTCCGAGCATTATAAATCATTCAGCATAGTTATAACTAGTTATTGAAGTCAACAAAATGACTGAAATCAGGGCTTGCGATAAACAAAATGAAATCTTCATGAAAAAGTACATGCATGGCGCGCAGATTGTATCCACAGTGATGACAACTCAACCTCAGCTGAGCCAGCATGTGGATCGCGTCTACAATGACAGCCAATCCAGTTTCTACTGTCTGGCATTTCCAAAAGACAAAGACCGAGCACATCTGTATTGATACTTTGCCCTCCTCATTTTCTCTATCCTAAGTTTTAAGCATGCAAAGCCAACTCAGGCCTTGCTTCCATCTCCTATGTACGGGCGGGAAGGTATTGATTCAATTAGACCCACAATATTTATGACTCTTACGTGTACTCAGCTCTTGGGGTTGAATGCGCCATACGAAAAAAAAAATAGAGAGGGGGTCTCCGCGGCAAGGAGCAAGAGAATAGCATGTGTGCAGACTTGAAGAAGTTTTATGATGAGTTTGTGGCCCAAGCCAATTTTAAATGAAATGTTTCTTGTTCACTAACATGTACGTGTCAGAGCCGATAAGCTAGCAGATGACGGGTTCATTAAAAAGAGTAGGTGGTTCTATTTGCGTGGAAATTGAATCCATATCTCATTTCGACTCTAGGACTGGGCACGGCTATCTCCCACCAGTCAGTTCCGAGTGAAGCTGAAAACCGTCCAAATGTAGTAGCTGTATGTATTTAAGTGCCTGAAACAAATATGCAGTGCATGAAAAGCTGACATGCTTTCTAGACGGAAAAGTTCCTGGAAGAAGATCTGGGCAAATTCGGTGCGAATGTAGAACCATTCCGCATGGGAAAGCAACAGAAAAATAAACCAACAGACCCAGACCTCGATCTGCCCCCAATTCTTGTTGCGTGGTACCCCTCCAAGGAAGAGCATTCGTAATGACAAGAAAACCCTTCTCATCTACGGCCACTATGATGTCCAGCCAGAGTTGACCGGTTGGTCGCTCGAACACCCGGCCTTTAAGCTGACCAAAGGCCAAGGCCTTAGTGGGGAGCAGCTATATGGACTGGGCTCTACTGATGATAAGGGACCGATTTTGGGATGGCTCAATGTTATTGAGGCCCACAAGAAGGCCGGAGTTGAAATTCCTGTCAATCTCATCTTTTGCTTTGAAGGCATGGAAGAAAGCTCGTCTGAGGGGATTCACTAAATTTCTTGACGAACATGGAAATGATATCTTCAAAAGTGTGGCTGAAGGTGTTATTGCCGACAATTTCTGGATTACCACCAAACATCCATGTCTGACCTATGGACTTCGAGGTATCAACTACTTCAGAGTCACCATCACGGGTTCCCCCAAGCAGCTCCATAGCGGCATCTACGGGGGTGCTATTGTCGAGACCATGACGGACCTTTTCAGTCTTTTTCCGAAATTGGTTGATAACAAGGGCAAAATCCTGATACCCGGAATCAATGACCAGGTAGAAGAGCTCACCGAGAAAGAGCAGGAACTGTACAAGAAAATTCGTTTCGCGTTGAAAGATTTCACCAACGCAATTGGCGATACAAGAGTGCCACTCTACGAGAACCCAACTGATATCATTATGCACCGATGGAGATATCCGTCGCTCTCGATCCACGGGATCAATGGCGCGGATCCAAGCGACGACTCAGGCACAACAATCCTGAACAAGGTGACAGGCGCGTTCTCCATTAGAACCGTGCCAAGAATGGATAGTGACACTGTCAACAAGAAGGTGACAGACTATCGCCAAGAGGAATTCAAAAAACTGGGAAGCAAATGTGAAATAAGCATAGAACTATCACCTGAAACCACTTCATACTGGTGGACGGAAACCGAGGACCCCAATTTCGAAGCTGCTGCCAAAGCCACCAAGGCGGTTTACAAAACTAACCCAGACTACACTCGTGAGGGTGGAAGGTGAGTTCTCTACTGAAAGATCAATTGAGACTACAATTTACTGGCGTCATAGTAACGGTGTTGCGTTGTATCTCCAAACAATTCTAGGGGAAAAGAGACTTCTGTTGCTCTCCGTGGGTGCATCGGATGACGGACCTCATGGGCCCAACGAGAAAATCGACAGAAGAAACTACATCGAGGGAACCAAGTTGTTTGGTGCCTACCGGCACTACTTCGCTGATAAAACTTGAACAGTGTCTTCTGTCTGGGTCTTGGGCTTGTAGCCTGAACACCTTCCATGGGTGGTTTGCGCCAGATGGTGATAGGAGATGACGAATGGAAACCCATTGATTTTTGGATACATGATACCATG
Organism: Aspergillus ruber CBS 135680; assembly: GCF_000600275.1. Classification (NCBI taxonomy): domain Eukaryota; kingdom Fungi; phylum Ascomycota; class Eurotiomycetes; order Eurotiales; family Aspergillaceae; genus Aspergillus; species Aspergillus ruber. Next base: position 692,605 of record NW_024467300.1, read on the forward strand.
ACTTTCTATGACTTCTCTGTTAGGACTATATTTGATTCAAGGATCTCGCTCTCGCGTAGAAACCATTGTTATTTCAAGGCACTGCAATTTGTCTTGTAGAGATACAATGTAGAGATGGTGACAACGAAGACAATCTCCGTTGAGCGTTCCATTCTTCATCCTCAATTGAGCTTCTCGAATACCATCATAGAAAGCCGTAAAACTCTCTCTCAGATCGACATGGACATGTCAGCATACCCTTCGTTTCGCACTGCAAATATTGTCCAATTCGACAACCGGCATCGGAAATCGGAGAGTCAATGAGATTCAGTTCATTCAGCGCAAGTCACCATGGTGAACATTCTCCATCAAAATTATCGCGGTGCATTGGATCAACAGTTCAGCTTCTCCAACTGCAAGTCCTACCTTTCGAATTGTCATTCTACTCGAAGGTCTGCTAGCAGGGTCCCTCAGACACCGGACGATCAACAAAGTCAGCGTCACGTCAGTTCTTCACAGATTCATTCATCTATCAGCGGAGAGCATGCAGATCAATCGCTACGCCGAGGATGTCGCTGGTCTGGACACTGAAGCTGCAATTACCAAGACAGCTTTGCATACAGTGGTGAGGCGGAGATATGCAAGCCTTCAGCTCCATGGGAGAATTGACGAGAAACTTGGGAATATCTGTTCCAATACGGCTGCATATTGACAGTTCCTATGTTTCTCCTCATTCTCTTCTCAATCCCATTCGTTGTTCTACCGTACTAGAGTAATTGGGCATGCTGAAGCTGAAGCAGTGAGTGTGAATTCAGGTGAGTGACATTGGCCAAAAAGAGAAATTGGAAAGCGAGGAAACCTCATCCTTTGGATCATCGTTGGTCAACCTTCGCCTCTCTTTCCTGATCTTCGCGTTCATTTCATTGTCTAGAACCAGCCGGTTATTGTTTACTGTTAGTACCATGGAACAGGCTGTCGATAATTCTCGAGGGTCAAGATGCTCCACACTACAGCTGTTCGAACTGTTACACAAAATGCACATCAATACATACACGCCCGCCAACGGTTCCTCACTATTTCCTACCCCTCATGCTGTGGAAGATGTACAAAAGTACAAGAAAATCCCTGCAAACGACCCTAATGTCTATCTTTGCCTTAGTCGATTGTGAATTGTGAGGTGGCATCGGCGGGCTGAAAGCACTGCAGCCTCCCGCCCAGCTGCATATGGGGGTGTGTCGTCGCGAGATGCACGCCGCATTAGCATCGCAACCAGCCAGCCACAATGACAGTGTTGGACTTACCCCATTGCATCTATCACCGTCCATGCAGGAAAGGAAAATGGCTCACTCTGTGGTCGTCATCAGCATCTGTATCATGGCCCAACGGCTATTACAGCCATGATATGCTAGTTGTTCGTGCAAGTTCATATGACCACTTCATCGATGGAGACAATGATCTAGACGCCAATCACTCAACAGATGATGATGCTACCTTGATTCTCACCATTCATGGGCAGCCTGCGCAAGACGCTCGGAGGATGAGACCGTCGTCTGGAAGAGATGATCCCATAATTGTGACGTGACCACAGACCTAGAGACGCTTTTGATAGTCAGTATTTTTCTATAAAAGCCTACTCTCTTCCGGGCTTGTTCTGCAATCCAGACTTGAACATTACAGTCCATCATCCAAGTTCTTTCCCCATAACATTTATACTTCTCTTTGTCCAAGAAATCTTTCCATGAATTTGCCCCTCATGACTGCATCCGAAGGCGTCGACTCCAAGAAACCCATTACCTACAAGCCCAAGCATGCCATCATTCAAGACCTGATTGATTTTATCAATCGGCGGACCCCGATTATAAATAATGAAAAAACGAAGAATGAAGAGCTTCCAATCAAGGCCGATAGATTAGTTTTATTCAACTTGGCCATTGCAACCGCAATTGCTCAGGGCGAAAAGGAAATGGCGGACGAGTCCATCACAGATCTGGATAGCTATCTCAAATTTGCCGACAACCTAATTGAGTGGACTCCTACAGTCAGCTCCAAGGGAGATGAAGTCCTGAGAAAGATCCTTGTATTCTACTGGCCGTTCAACCAGCAGGATCTCAGCGACCTTCAGACTCCAATAGCGCCCGCCTTCACCGATACCGATTTGAGATGGCTTTCCTATTGGCTTGTTGCGTATGCGCGACGATTGGGGGAGTACATGTCCACGCCTGAATCAGTTGGAAATATTTGGAGTTTCTACACCAGTCACAAATATGGCCAAGGCCCTGGCGATGCAGACAAAGGCACCAAGTACGACAAGGGAGATCGCTACGAGCAGTGGAAAACTCCCAAAGGAGGTTGGAAGTCATTCAATCAATGGTTCGCACGAGAATGGGCCAATATCGACTACTCCCGCCCACTTGATGGAGAGGGTGATGACAAAGTCATTGTCCAGGGCGCTGATTCGGTATTTAACGGCCACTGGGACATTAAAAATGGGATTGTTCAAATTGATCCGGCTGATTCCAAATCCGCCGAGGTGTCTATCAAAATCAAGGGTATCGAATGGCCCATCAAAGACTTGGTCCGAACCATCGATGGGGATACAACGTATGACAACGGGAGCTTCACGCACGCTTTCCTTGGGCCGACCGATTACCACCGTCAGCACGCCCCTGTGGAGGGAAAAGTGGTCCTAGCGAAGAACATTCAAGAACAAGTTTACCTTCAAGTCGCCCAATCCATAACCAAGGATGGCAAAACTACCATCTACCCCGAGCGGGATATTGTTATCAGTCCCCAGGAACTACAACGACGATCCGACAACACTAGGAATCTTGAGAAGAAAACCAATTCCGAGAGCCAAGAGAATCTTCTCTCGCTCTACAGGTCGAACAATAACCTCGAAAAAAATCAGTCTGAGCAGCCTAGTTCCAACGGTCCAAAACCTGACGTTGGTATTACTGCACCCGACCATGCTGGTTATCAATGGTGTCAAACTCGTGGCCTTGTTGTGATTGACACTAGCTATGATAGCCAGGGCAATAAGAAATCCGTGGACCATGGCTTGGTTGCGGTTTTGCCCATTGGAATGGCCCAGGTCTCTTCGGTCGTCCTCACTGTGGAAGAGGGACAATTCTTGGAGAAGGGACAAAACATTTCGTACTTCCAATTCGGCGGCTCTGATATCGTGACTGTCTTCCAGAAGCGACCTACCTACCGGGGTGATCTCAAAGCTGGCACTACCAAGTTGCACATCAGAGAAAAGGTGGCCGAGTGGAAGTAATAAGCGACATGCAAAGATGATGCGTCCTTTTGACAATGACCACTACATGCATGTTTTATGCGCTTTGTACTCCTTTTGTCTCTTTGGACTTCTTTTGCAGGGACCCTCCCTTTTGCATTTACTTAACGGCCGCCAGATTGTTCATAAAAGGGACTTTAGGACAGATAGTTTTCTCAATCAGTTCTTCGTCTATTCGATTTGAACAGTGCCTATGACATCGTCCCAACCATAGTAGTTGACATTCACCTGTCACGGGCTCGGAAATAGTAGATACTGCCGAAATGATATCCCTACCCAAACTATTTCTAGCTATCAGCGAGAATGTCGAATCTAGGGAAAGAAAAGAAAAGGAAACCTATCTAAAGAATGAAGGGGTTTTGTGACTACTGCACGACAGGATTTTACCCATGTCGGTGTTGTCCGTCATTATTAGTCTTATATATAGCGTCGAGCCGTATGGGCGATATCAAGTTTTATACACGACGTCAAAATATCGAGCCGTCAGACTGAAAGAAAGGTCTATAGATAGTATAGTGAGCGTTATGGAAGGTTTTGCGTAGTATTCACGGCACTCAATCACTGATGCCCAGTTCCTGGACCTCGGCAGAGGTAAGACTTCATGTTGTGGTCACGTTACATGCGCATTATATACAGACACAAGTATGACAAGGAGATGTATAAGTCCGCTATGCGGCTTTGTGCCCTAACACCTATTCAATTTGAGACCACCACATCAATCCTCAGTGCACAGACTAAAGATATTTAACAGGCTTAACATTTCAAACCATGAGATTTAAAATGATTTCGTCCCGCCAGAAACCAATGTGATGCCCAAGAAATCTTTGTGGGTAAAGAAGCATCACTCAAGAGACTGCTTAGACCTCGCCGAGACCTTCCACCCAACCCTCATCCAACCTTCTATCCTTGCCGAGCCTTGTGTGGGTGACCCTCATCGACCCTCATTATCATAAAATTCCATAAAATCTCACAAAATTTCCACGCTTTACCTGATTTGTATGCATAAAACTAAGGTCCATCCTAATATAGTACTGTTTGTCTTGTTCTATCACCCACGGGTGAGGGCGAGGTCTAGAAATACCAGACCCCCCCGGTAAAATGGTATATATCTATTTTCAGAACTCTTTATTACGAAACTTGTTATTTAAATAGTCCAGCACTGGCAGGCCCAGCGTTCTTTCTTTTCTTCCTCATGTCAGCATTTCGTGTGGCGATCTCAAGCAATATGAATCTATTGGTAGGCTATTTGGCGAAATACTAACAATATGAGGAGAAAAAAGAAAGAACGCTGGGTCTGCCAGCACTGAACTATTTAATGTGTGAGGGGATCTTGTCCTAAAACGGAACAAAGGAATCAAGCATATCATATACCGAGCAAGTGCTCATACTTTGTGATAGAAATGTCTCTTCATCATTGGAAGAAATACTTCCCTTCCCAGGCCTTCCTTTTGAAAAGATATTAATAAGTAGAGTTGAGAATGAAATGCTTGATTAATACTCAGTAACAAAACCGAAAAAATGAAATGCGCCCAGATGTATGTCCCATATTTAGTTTACCATCTCCAGTTGCTACATAACTTGGTCGATAGGCAGGTGGTAGCCATAAAACCTTCTTACCCTGTAGAGCAACCCAGTCCTTGTCAAGGATAGACACCTCAATTCTAACCTGGGCGTGAACAGCAGTGTGCGTGTCATTCAATGATTGTATATTGAATTTTCCAAGTTTGTTTCCAGATAGGGTCCATCGTCAGCGAAGCTCAGTTCAAACATAGTTTCTTGTGCCTCAAGGGTCTGCTGCAGGGCACCGATCGCCGGGTTCCAGAGCTTGATGTTGCGAACATTGGAGCCAGATGCCAGCCATCGCCCACCCTGTGAGAATGCCACTGAGTTGACCCCGCTATCATGGCCCTCAAGTGTCTTTAATTCTGCATTCCAAAATTCTTTAACTTTTGGTAGTTTACATATCCATTTAGGCATCTTTGTACCGAAGGTCTCTCTGACAATTTATTTCGATGGAGCAAATATCAGCCCTGAACAGTATAGTTGAAGGGGAGCACTGTCAGCTATGTGTCGATATTTCATCATGAATCGTCTCGTATCATGGAGGAATCCTGATAATTCAGAGCTTGCATTATTCCGTATCTGTTAGTATTTATACTCTAAACACCGAGAATTCTTATTGGGAACTTACTTATATGAGTGACTGCAACCTCTCAATTCCTTGCATAATCTCAGATGCATAACCTAGAATGCTCATCACTTCGGCCCAGTGAAGAAGATGCTCTTGCAGAATTGAAAAAAAATAAATAAATAAAAAATAATCCATCCTAGATATTAGATCCTTACCCTGTGCTGGATGCTGTACCCAATATCGATAAAAGTATTGCAGTTCTGGTGATATGAACCTATTGATAGGATCTCTATCAATCTCTGCTCGCTGCATACCTTCAATTTCTAGTTTGCACATTTTCTTTTTCAGGCAGCGGCGCATGACTGTCAGGCATTGAACTACAATCTTTTGATGCATCTCTTTCTCGACTACCCAAAATGAAGTCTTTTCACGTGTGTTCACATCAAGGAGGAACTCTTGGAATGACAAGTGGAAAAGCCTGACAGGAATAGCCTCATAATCTGGTATTTGGAGGACTGAGTGTAGTCGATCCAATTGGGTGTTGATCAATCCTTTGGGGATACCAAGGAGCTTTGAGAGAGAAATAATTGAAAGCGGATATTCAAAATAATGATTGTACCAACCACATCTCGAAATTCTTTAACCAGTTCTCTTTTTCTTTTCTCCCCGTAATTGGCAGAGATTCTATTTAAGACTGGAAGATATGTTCCATCAAGCTTAGATTCTTCACTTTGATACGCCAAGATCTTAGCAAGGCTTTTCACAGGGTCCAGGTCATAGTCCTCAAACACACGGCACACAGTGGCCGCAAAGATGAACAATGGAACAGACATTTTAACAAGTGTCTGGACATCAGCATCTCCTATCCAGTTTTCAGATAGTGATCTTTGCTCCTTGGTTTTTTCGAGGTTGTGCTTCAGGAACAAGGATATGTCGTTCTCAATCACTGGACTTGGTATCCATTCCATTCAACCAAAAGATGCATTGGCCTTGTGGGGAGCATCCCCACTCCTCAATCTGCCAAGAAGCTCTTTCCTAGTACCAGGTAGGCATTCATCTTCATGATGGTCGTTTTAGGAGTCAAATGAAGCTCCCTCAGCATTCTGTAGGTTATGGAGATCAAGTTTTTGGTGGAGGTCTCGGATTGAAATAAAGATTTTCTCAATTCCAGCAAGTATATTTTCTGCTTGCTTGCTTTGCTTGAGGTGCTGATCCCTATCGATCCAGTGGTGCAGTTTCCGTTCGTCGTTTTCAATATAAGATTGTAATTGTATAATTGGGTGTTCAGTTGCTTCAGAAACACACTCTAGCATTTTCAACCCTGCTCCAGCTTTCTGCAATGCATGTACTTGTGCTGTGTACTTCAGTATACCAACATAGGCTTGAATAATAGCCTTTTTCAATTCGCTTTTGGTTTCAAATTGACCTTCATAATATTGTTCCTTTTCAATGAGGGCACAGCGAGCAAGGACATCAGTGAGAGATCCAGAAGATTTGAATAGAGAATTTCGTATTTTGATATGGTTTTGAGTCATCTGTTTATTTATTCGTTTGATAAGCTTGCTTGCCTGATCCTTTAACAACCTCGTGAACATACCGTCAATCCAAGTGATACAATTCCCCAAGCACTTGATGCATGGCCGGTAGCATCAAACACTCACTTTGCTGAGGACATCTTTGAAAGATAGCGTAGCATTAAGTATTCTCTGTTCGATATCCCGAAGCTTTACATCTTCCTTGCCCGCCCCTTGACTTATGTTCCATCCCCCCTTGCAATAGTCCTCATATTGCATCTCAGTCAATCGGACAACCTCACCTATCAATTGCAGTGCTTTGACATGATGGTCATGGCCATCAACACAAATTGACTCAGTAGTGGCTTGGGTTGGTGACAGATTTTGTCGGTCTTCATTACTCGGTTTTCCACTCTCGTAGGCAACCTGCCACAAGTCTTTTGATCCAAAATATTCGTTTTGCTGATTATGTTCAAGTGATTTGTCTGGCGGGTAGGTGGGTTTTAATGTCTTCACAACAGCAGATGAGCTTTCCTTGCATTTCTTTAAGTCAGGTGAAGGTTGGGAGTTCACTGGCATAGGCTGCTTGTCGCTGCCTTTGATTTTGCGTCGTATTTTCTTAAGATACTGTCTCATGGTTGGCAACCTGGGTACCTATAATCAACATATATCTTCAAGGCTTGAGATTGATGTTAGAGATTAATCTTGGATGCAAATGTGTGAAGTCAAATACTGCCGACCTGCACAGCATCAGTGGAGTGAATGAGCTGAGACAGCTGAGCTGGCGCGGCTCAACAGTGGTGTAAATGATCATCGTTCATGCATAATTTTTATAGAGATTGCCAGCTGGGTGACAACCCTGCGGATGTTGGAGGCTGTGATCAGTGATAAATTATCCAAAGTTCAGATGCTTCCCTGCACAGGGCACTCAATATCTAATTTAATGAGAATATGGGCGTTGCATGGATCTAGCAATAACGCCTCTTAGGGTTTGAATCGGCTGTCTGTATTTTAGAACTGCCCATTTAGTTCAGTTGGCTGGAAACCCCCCCCCCCCCCCCCTGATGTTTAGGCAAGTAGTCCCTTTCCTTGTTTGGACCGAACAGACCGGTTTTCATGGGCTCAGTATAGTAGATACTAACGGGCTGAGTTCCTATTCAAACTATTGCAACCATCGACGAGAAATCTCAACCCTAGGGAGAGTAGAGAGGAGGAAATCTATCTACAGGGGAAAGGGGATTTAATCATGGGTTCTGTGATCGCGCTAAGTGCTTTCTTTGTTTGCATGGTGGTGTTTGCAGATATCAGCCACTGAGGCGACCTTGAGGAGCAGAGCTGTCACATTCATGCCGATTGATTCTATGCTATTAGTATTTTCCGCATGGTCTTGCTTGCTCCTGGGAATTTTCAAACTCCTAGGATTCCTGGCCTGGACTGGATACTAAGACAGCTGATCCTGCTCTTGAGAGCTAGGAGCACGCTCCCAAGACATAGAGTAATCTCTAGAGTGAATTGAATCTTCATGGGAGCTTAGTTCACCCCACTATCTCTGGGCAGAAGTTGGCATGGTAAGGAGCATTGCTTTCTTGACAGTGTCAAGAAAATGATAGTCAAAAAGCGATACGAGGGAAAATTGAGACAGGTGAAACTCTAGCACGGTGTGTTTTATTGAGGCTACCTTACTTAGACTACACACCCGTCTGCTCAGCTTCTACTCGGTAATCAGCTCAGGCTGCTCAAGGCTTGCTCTACGCAGTGAACAAAAAGCGGCGAAAGATGAGCTCTAAATGGAAAGGGAAAGCCTTCGACCTGTCTAGATTATCAAGTACATATGTACAATAACAGTACTCCGCGTGGACTCCATATGTAATACTCCGTGCTCCGTGTGCATGTATTTAAAGTGAAGTATGCATTCATGCATTGCATTGCATTGCCTCTTGACTTGACCAAATTAATTCAGGTGGCATGACATTCGTCGTTCGTTAAATGAAAAATAACAGATAGGTATATGGATGACGGACAAGCAACCCAGAATGTATGTAAAGAAAAAGAAAACGCCGGCTGAAATATCCAAAAGTCGCTGCGTTAGATATAAACAAAGAAGGCGTAGTGTAACACTCGACGGACGGCCGAGAAAAATAAAACAAGAAGCGGGGCATAAGACGTAAGAGAGTGAGAATGCTCAGCCATTATTATACTCATTCACCACGCTATCAACATTCACCATCGGCCGTGGGCGGATCCCAAACCGTCTCGTCCCCAGACTATTAGCCCTCGAGCGGCTCTGGTTCTGCTGGATGGGCGTGTAACTAGCCGCAATTTTGGACGAGGGTGCGACGATCCTTGTTTGTGAGGGCGTTGGTGCTTGTGTTTGCGCCGGTGTTGGTTGTTGGGGTGTTTCGGGGATATCAGCTTCGATTGGTGTCGTTGAGGAGAAGCTGGAGAGGCCGTAGCGACGGGATCCGGATTGGATGTTTGAGCGGGATGTCGCGGGGGTGTGGGAGATGAAGCTTCTGCGGAGGGGGATGGCGGATTGAGAGAGGCTGGGGGTGCGGGGAACCGATTGTGGCTCTTGTTGCTGCGCGGTGGGTGTTGGGAGTTGTTGGTGGGTTGGTGGTGGTTGTTGGGGGGTTTGTGGTTCGCGGGGTGAGTTGGGGATGGATTGGGATGGGGTGAAGCTTTGTGAGAGGCGTTGTCGTGCTGCTAGGCGGCTTGGTTGTGTTGCTGGTGTCGCGATGGTCATGGCTCGGGAGAGAGTGCGGTTGTGGGAACTTTCCTTCTCTGTGTTCTCTTCTTCTGGTTGTGCTCTCCGTGTCCGGAATGATGTCGATAGTCGAGTGAGCCGGCTTTTAGGGGTAGAGGTGGTTGTTTGCTGAGGTTCTGGTTGCGATTGTGGCTGCGGCTGCGGCTGCGCCGGTGGTGCCGGTGGTGCTGCTGGTGTTTGTGGAGGTTGTTGCTGTGGAACCGGCTTCTCAGGAAGTGGAGGTGGGTCGTCTTGGTGGTAGTTAGGACTGTTTCCATTTACCATACTCGTGCGACGAGATTCCAATCGACTAACAACACGAGCACTGCTCCGTCGCCGGATGATACCTTCTGGTTCGAATGTCTCTCTCCGCTGGAATGGAAGTGTAGGAGTCGATGGCTCAGGGTTGGCGTGACCATTCTGTTGGGGTACCCGAACGGTTTCTTCCAGGGCCGTTGGTTCTTGTTGCTTGATGTAATCATCTGATAATGCGAGACAGAGTTCTGTCAGTCCCCGACATACACTGTCCGCCTTCCGTCGAGATTGTCTGTCGGATGGATTATACCCGTTGATCACGGAAACGTTGCTTGACGGAACGGAACCGGGGCCCAGAATGGTAGATAAGGCTGTCGCATCTGTCGCAGTTGCTTCCAGGGTTCTGTATACATCATTGCTAAGCACAGTTTTGGATTTGGCCAGCGCTGATTGCAAAAGAGGATGGACTGGATTGGCCGGCGCGGTATCAGGTTCGGCTGAGGGGCCACTTTCCTTGCGACGATGGTTAGGCGACGAGGATAGGGTTGTTGCCGTGGTTGCTGCTGTTCGAGGTCGTTCGCCTCCCGAATTCGAAACAGAAGATATGGCGGCTTGCGATGATGGCGGTAATTTGCCGGTCAACTCGAGTTTGCGGATGCGCGACTTGAGATCCTCCAGCTCATCCCAGACTGTGGATGGCGCATTGGTAGAGAGAGTAGACTCCGTTCCATCTTGGCGGTTCTTTTCTGGGTATTCAACGCGGACACGATCGGTGGTCTCCGACGAACTGGGTAGACGACTGCTGCGGATAGTCGATAGTGCGGGGTTGGGGTAAATACGAGGAGGGTCCTGCCATGAGGCTCGCCTATCTGTACCGGAGGAGGTACGCGGGGAGGCATCTGGACTGGTTCGACTCAATCTGCTTCGTGGCAAACCGATGGAGGATCGAGAGCTGGAACCAACAGCGGCATAGCGCGTGCGGGAATGGTCTTCGAGGGGGTGAGCGGATGCTGAAGAATGCGGGTACGACACGGAACCGTAGGTGGCATGAAGAGGAGAACGCAAGGGCGCATGCGAATTGCTCGATCGTAATTGTTCGGGAGAAGGGGTGTTGTCATTGCTATGTGCACGGGAGGTTGGAGATCGCAAGGAGCCACTAGAAAGACCAAGTCGGGACTATGAATTGCGATCCTCGTTAGCGATTCAGAGTTTCCTTCCATGAGATTTCGCAACCTACCCGCCTGAATTCTGAACGAGCTAAAGAATTGCGACGGTCTGAATCTGATCTGGCGATATTGAGAAAGATGTCTTCGCGCGAAGTGTTGCTGGTGACGGTCTCGTCGGGGTCTTGCGCCTGTCTATCGACGCCATTGAGGGCGCGACTTTTGTCGGCTGCAAAAGAAGGACGATACGGCACATAGGTCTGCGTAGGTGCGGGCATAGTGTGATTCGCTGGATCTTGGAAAATGACGGCGGATTGTCTTCGTCGCTTGGACGCATTGGGATTCAACGCGTCGTCGCCAGGGGATTCGGCCTCGCGCGGTCGGGGGGAATGAAGACTGTTCTGATTGAGCGTGGACAATGGAGACGGGAAAGACGACTTTCGAGAAAGCTCAGCGACGTGGGGGAGGCTGAAGTTGGGAACGGATCTCCGGTGCGTAGGGACATGGACCGGGGCAGCGGTGCTAGAGGTGCTGATGGTGCGCCGGGAAGCAGGATGATGAGCGGCGGCGGCGGGGGAGTGTTGTTGGGCGCTAGCAGTCAAGGCTCGTTTGCGCAAAGGAATACGATATTCGAAATTGAACTGGCCCTGAGCAAGACGGTTTGGCGACGAAGAGGTGGACGAAGATGAGGAGTGAAGATGACGAAGAGCAGGAGAAAACGAAGAGGTCGAGGCGGGCGGCTCCATCGCAGGGCCGGAGTCACGGGGATCGGCCGCCATAGAAGTTAATCTTCTACAACTGTGGACGAGATATTCGGGTGTTTTAATGAAATGAAGACAATTTCACAGATTCAGGGGAGAGATGAGAAACAGCCGTCGCTTTTTATCGTTGTAGCCCACGCAGCAGGGTGAGCCCATGCGAAACGGCCGGCTGGTCATAGACGGGCTGTTGGGTTGGACTAGGGCCGTGTCTGTGTCGCGGCGCGTGTAGTTGGTTTGTTATGATATGGAAGTAGTAGTAGTAATAGTAGTAGTTGTTGTCAATATGACACCGTTTGCATTCGTGTTTGTGGATGTCTCTAATACTGTCTGGGTCGTAATTGGACATCGGGCATCCGACAGTGCAGATTTGACAGAATTGACAGAAAAGCACAACGCGAATAAGCGAAGCGAATTACCAACAGTGGACTACTACGGGTAAAAATCAAGCAGGAAATCTTCCGGGGTTTCGCGCAGGAAAAAAATAGAAAAAGACGTGGCTGGGAGGGTTAAGCATGGGCCTCGCACAGACTGTGACTTGTCAGACTAGATTAAGGGTTGGAAAGATCGAGTCGAGAGTCTCCGTGTGTGTATACTCAGGACAGAGTAGAGAGATATATATAAACAGAAGATCCATGGTTGTCAGTGGTAGTCCCACGGTTGTGGATATTATAAGCGGGAGGTATATATGTATCAGTGTCTCAAATGACATGACATGGATATGATCATGAACATGATCTGAGGTGATTCAAATACTAGTCAGACGTCTTATAGCCTCTACTATGTATTGCTCGACTGCTACGGAGCACTTGTACTCATATATATAACTCTACATCGTACTCCAGACTCGTGCTCGGTATGCGCACTCAAGTGCGTACGCTGATCTCTGCTGTTGGCTCTTGCCACGAGCTGAGTTGGTCGTTTCACATGCGTAAATCAGTCATGGTTTGATAGAATACCATCGAGCTCACTCGGTACCCTGTACATAGGGTACTTCACTAGGGTGCACTAAGTCACTAAGTCGCTAGGTCTAGGTCACTACCCCTCAACTGAAACACGGCGGCAACAGCGTCGCATTGATTAGCACTCCATAGTTCCAACAGGTTCAATTTCTTACTCGCATCAACTCCATAACTCCATACAAACTCCACCCTCGGTCCAAGCTCCGTAGGGATATTCCTGATGATACTATGATGACTATGATTTCACCGTTATTTCTGCCGCTGTGAAGACTCTGACGCCATTTCACGTGACTCGATTGTTTCAGGCTAAAAAAAAAAAGCGACTCCACTTGGCGTCGGCGCTAAACACACTATGGTTTCAGACCTCAGGAGGACTTACGCTGTATCGTACTGTATGGTATTGCTGCAACGAACCGTGCACTGCTGTCGACACTGATTTGGATTGCATCCAGGTCCCGACTCAATTGAGTTTGTCCTTGCGTAGCAGGAGCATGGACGAGCAGGGGTACTATATAAGAAGGAGCGTCTTTTGTGTACTTGTACAAGCACAGAGTAGAGTGTTCAATATGGTTACTATGGAGTACCTCTACAAGTGCAGAGTACTTGTACCTCAAGTACTGTAATACCGTATCAAAGTCTGTTGCCTCTTTCAGCGCTAGGTGGACCTCACATTTGTTGCATCGCACAGGCCAAACAAAGTTCTCCAGATAGGAGAATAGTATCATGATGTGCATTTTCTGTATTTCTAGACTTTTCTCCCTTTTGCTACTATCTTTTCTATTCTAGAGTACATATAGTAATAGTCCTAGCCGACAGCATTCTATTCCATATTTCCATATCATGGAATACTTTTGCATACATACTTACCGTACGAATTACAACTAAATATAGCACACGCACTCATGGATGGCTCACTGCGCCCCACTCCCATTGGCTCCTGGGCGGTAGTAGTGGCTTTCTGATTGGCTCCCCTCTCTTTCCCGTCTCCACCCCACAGCCCCCCCACTGCTCGACAGCCAATTACGGATGGACTCAAACGAACTGGTCCGTATTCTTTCTGTAACAGCATCTGCTTCTCTTTCTTCTCATTCGTATCTTCGCCTCTCTCTCTTCCTTCCTTCCACACACTCTTTCGCTCTCTTTCGCTCTCTCTCTCTCTTTATCTTTTCTTTTTCTCTCTCTTCACTGGCTGTTCCCCCCCCCTTCTTCTCTTCTCTTCTTCTTCACTCCCTCCTCTGTTCTTTTTGTGATTTTTTGTTTTGATACTTTCCATTCACCCCGGCTACTCCCCAACCTCTCGTGGGCAGTCGTCGTTCTTATATTTGCCTCTTTATCCTCTGATCATATCACGCCTCTTCTGTATAACTTCTTTCCCCCAACTTATCTGTCCCTGGAGGACGACTGCCCACAAATCCAGATTCTCAGAGAGAAGAGACTTCTGGCAGTGCTTGGTATGTTCGGCTCTTGTTGATGCCGTCTGCTTTGCTGCTCTTTTATTTTTATTTTTATTTTTTTTTTGTTTTGCTATCGTTTTGATTCCTATGAGACCTCCGGTTGCTTCAGTCTCACTCCTTGCTGCTCTTTGCAGAAGTTAAACATAGAGAAAAAAAAAAAAAAAATAGTTGAACATGGACGCTGATGCTTTTCCTTCGTCCCTGTCCAAAAGGTCATTTGCGCAGGTAGCAAGTGCGACTCTGTCTTGTCTTCACCTTTCTTCTCGATGCAACAATAACGCATCCATCCTGGCTCCCGCGTTCCATCACGACGGTTGTGATACTGAACGGGTCTTGTTGTCGCCGTTCAAGCGCAGGACTATTCGAAAATCTCCTTCCGCTCCTCTACCAACACCTTCCACCACCATGCCTATCCAGACCAGCGCTCCGTCGCATCCTGAATCTTTCCCTTCCTTCATGTCGGTCTTTGGTGGCATCTCTTCTCGTTTCACACCTGAAAAAGACGAAAACCCCGCGCCTCTTCAACCATTGCGGGTGCCCTCCTCTCATGGATCCGCTCCTCATCTTTCTCGACGTCCACTTCCCTTCCGTCACCGCGAAAGTGTCTCGTCCATGACCTCCGGCTCAACCGACTCTTCTCCTACCACCACTGTCTCCACCTTTGATTCTCCTTCTGCTCCCGATACTTCTCCAAGCTCCTCTCCAGAGTCGCCGTCTTCCATGCCCTATCCTCAATTCATGCAGCCCGCACACTTTGGCGAGCAGAAACCTGCGCAGCCGGCACGGCCACAGTCGCAGCAACAGAATGAATTGTTAAAACCGTCGGAAATCTCCAAGCCAGTGCAACCGGAGTCGCCCAATCGACGAGCGCGCAACCTCAAAAACTTGTCGCTGAGAATGCCCCCGCCTTTGGACTCGTCGCGCCCGCATATTGCAACGGCACCTATTGTAGAGACAACTTCGCACCACTTCTCTGCCCCTCCCTCGCCCGTTATCCCTCCCAAGACTGGTCGACGCAAGCCGGCGGGCCTCACCATTCGCACTCCGGGATTCGACAAGTCCTTTTCTGAAAACGTCACCGAAGTTGTTCCTCCGACACCCTCCTTGCGACACGCTGAATCGTCGCCTTCTCTGCATTCCGTTTTCTCCCCCTCATTTGGCCCCAAAGGTGGCATGCAATTACCTCGACCTGTTACCCACCATGGCGTCCGACGACCCTCTGAAGGTGGCTTCACTCCCCTCCAGACGGTGCCAGATGAGAATTCGCAGACTGGTGGGGCCCTGCATGATCTGCAGGAAGAGGACGACCCTCTCGACTCGAGAGAGTCGCTTCAACGGAACGAGCGGAGCTACCCGGATGGGCCTATTCGCATTTATGACTCTGGTCTGTACTTGTATCTGGAGCCGACCGCTCAGGAAGCGTCACAATTCGATGTGATCGTGAACGTGGCCAAGGAGGTTGTCAATCCGTTCACCAAGAGCTCAGACAGCGACACGGTCATGAGCGCATGGCGCAACAACATTTTGCCCCCGACAGGAGAACAGAATGTTCAAAACGAGAGTAGCCACACCCAGTCATCCAAACCAGAATACATCCACGTTTCCTGGGATCACAACTCGGAAATCCTCGACGATTTGTACCCACTATGCGAGCTCATTGACTCGCGCATCTCCGAGGGCAAGAAGGTGCTCATTCATTGCCAACTGGGAGCCAGCCGTTCGGCCTCTTTGGTGATTGCCTACGGTCTGTTCAAAAACCGCGACATGGACTTCAACTCGATGTATGAGATGGTCAAGGCGCGCAGTCGTTGGGTGGGTCCCAACATGAGCCTCATCTACCAGTTGACGGACTTCCGTTCCCGATTGATTCGTGGTACACTCTCGAAGAAGTCCCCGGAGGAGTGGTCTCTGGCATCAACGCCCAAGAGCGAGGTCCCAGCTCCTAGCCTTGCGGCTTCGCCGGTCCTTCCGGATAGCCATCCCACAAACCATGGTCCCTCTCTCCCGCCAGTGCCTTCTCTTTCCGTGCCTTCTCTTTCCGTTCCAAGTGATCAGACGGCGCTTCGTCCTAGCAGCCCGGGCTTTTCCAAGACTCTTTCACACAAACGAAGTCTGCCTCCGCGGCCCTTGCCGCTTCGGCAGATGTACCATACGGCGGAGCCAGCGGAGCGATCTCAACGGCCGCGCACCAGCTATGTGCAACCGGTCAAGAAGGGATCGTTTGTGCGCGAGCAACCAGACTTGTCTTCGATCTTTTCGCCTCGCACCACCGAGTTCATGGTTGCACCACTACCCCGGCAGATGGGAGGTATTGGAGGTGTTCTGTCAGGAGATGCGGCAGACCCACGATCACCACCACCGGGCAATGAGCGCGTGATCATGAGAAGTATTGATGAATTTCTATAGCCGGGCGTCAAACCTGAGCAACGATTCTATGAATTGCCTCACATGAGGTGACTTTCGCTTCTTTTATTATTTACCCACATTCTTCTTATTGGATTCTCGACATCAGTGATGACATATATTATTATCTCTCGTTAATCTTGATGAACTCATGACCAAAGCGGGCTTGCGGTCGTTGATTATCATTTTATCTATTCAGCTACTTTCGTTGCATGTCTGGAGAACCAGCATACTATTTCTTTGCATCTTCCGCTTTTTTTTTTTTTTTTTTTTTGTTTCGTTTTTCAGTGTTGAATGGCGTCATGGGTCAAAAAGACGGGCAGCGATGAACCCGTGCATGGTAACTGTAATATTAGTGGGACTCTGTCTGCTTCGATTGAAGCTCTGTTTTGGATCTCTCGTTTGTGCATAGATAGAATACCCAATTGCAATCGATCTATGGAAGCGCATACAGTCGTAGTACTCCGTAATCGTAGGTTTATCTAGTCCGATATCAAGTGGGTCCGCTCCAGACTTTTCTACAACCCCTCCATTTTTACATAAATCCAGACTTCAGCAATGGCAGACCAACCAACCCATCTTCCTCCCAGTGAATTGGGAACCAAGGAATAGTAAGCTATTTGTCCTTCTTGAAACAATAGTTACTAATGATATAGCTGGGAAACCTTCTACGCGCGCACCCTCTCGCACCTCTCCACCAGAGCCTCCGAAACCTCCAAACCCGCCCACCAAGCTTCGAATCGAGAAAATGAAAACTCAGGCGAAGAAGACGCAGACTCAGACGCAGACTCAGACGCAGATGACGACTCCGACCCCGGCACATCGTGGTTCTCTGAACACAACGCCCCCGAAAAGGTCCTCGATTTCTTGACTTCTGACGACTTTCCGCTTGCGCCTGCCAAGACTCTCCCCTCCTCTACCTCTACATCAACAGGAGCAAAATGGAATGGCAAGGTGCTGGACGATCAACCTAAATTACTCGATCTGGGGACCGGGAATGGGAGTATGTTAGCACTTCTACGAAAGAAAGGAGGGTATACGGGGGAAATGGTTGGGGTTGATTATTCGCGACAGAGTGTTGAGTTGGCGAGGGAGTTGCAGAAGGCTAGGGGGCATTCTGCCTACCGAACAGACTCTGACGAGTCTGAGGATGAGGATGGCAATGCCCCTCAATCGGAATCTCAGACAGAGAAAGAGGGAGGCACGCAAATCCGCTTCGAAGAATACGACATCCTCAGCCCACCCCCGCAAGAGAGACTGAATTGGTTCCCGCAGGCTAACGGGGGTTTCGATATTGTCCTCGACAAGGGTACTTTCGACGCGATCTCGCTATCCGAAGAGACCGTTGCCGAGAAGCGGGTCTGCGAACGGTATCCTCCTGTTGTGGTGGGGTTAGTGCGCAGGGGTGGGTTCTTGGTTGTCACGAGTTGTAATTGGACCGAGGAGGAGATTGTTCGGTGGTTTGTTGATGGGACGAGGGGAGAGTTGAGCATTTGGGGTAGGGTTGAGTATCCGCGGTTTAGGTTTGGGGGGAAAGAAGGGCAGGGAGTTTGTACGGTTTGTTTTCAGCGTTCTTGATACTATTTACAATGTAGAACGGTTATGTACTGGCAGTCAGGACAGCAACGACACACCATCTCTTTCTATTTTCCGGTCCTTCGCCTTCGCGCTCGGGCATCCATTCCCGGCGAACTTCCCCGCCATCTTCACTTTGACCGTTCAAATCCCTCTCATAGATACTCTCAATCCCGAATCCATTCTCCAACGCCGTCTCAAAGAATCCCGTGACAATCGCCCGCCCAGTATGAAACCCAGCAACAACCCAGACCTTCCCTCCAGGAGCCAGGAACCAGCGCATCGTGCGAACGAGGTTCTCATGTTGACTGCGCATCCAGAAGCAGTCTGCTGCGATGATGCGCGTGTAGGTGGCTTTGTTTGCGACGGCCCAGGGGTCCGTTGTGAGGGTACCCCATTCATGTGGTTGGATTGTGATCTCGCATGGGTTTGTGGCGGGGATGTTGACGGTGGATATGTTGAAGGGGATTGCACCGCCGAAGGCTGGCGAGGAGGGATGGTCTGTTATCGTGACGGAGGAAGCGTGTGCGAGCGCGCTGACTAGAGAGGGGAGACCGGCTCCTGCATCTTTGTTAGTACATATATCAATCTCGAATCGGTATTGAAGGGACATACCAGCACCCAACTCCAAAACCTTCTCCCCCTTTACCCTCCATACCCCCCCATCTCCACCCTCATTCAACTCACCGTCAGCACTCTCAACTCCCTCCGCAACGACAATCGCCGCACTCCACAGGAAATGCGCAAACAACTTCCTCCCCTCATCCACAGACCCCTTTTCACTCGCCGCAACCTCCTTACTCCGCTTCTCGCTCTGCTCGGGGTACGAAGGCACCATGATCGTTAGCGGGCCATAGCGCGGGGAGCTGTAGAGGAGGCACTGGCCGGGGTCACCGTGGAAAGAGAGCGCATCGTCAGGAAAGAGGTGCGGGAGAAAGGAGGTGAAGAGGTCTTCGGGGTCTTCGGTTGTGGTGTCTGGGTCTTGGCCTGAGAAGTCGGGGGGTGGGGCTGTTGATGCTGTTGTTTCTGTTGTTGTGGTTGTGGTGGTGGGTGGGCGAGGGAGGGGACGGAGGCGAGAGTGGAGCATCTTGGGGGTGTGTTGGGTGTTGGGTTGCAGTCTGTAGGATCTGAGGATTGAATATGAATCGAGAGTATGTACTTAAAAAGTGTTTATCTTCAGTTTGGAGGGGCAGTGGACAAACAGAGAGAAAAAAGTTTGCATTGTTTGCGCTGATTAGATTGGGTTGATAGCACTATCGGGGTGTCGTAGATCATATCGCTACGGTAGTCGAACATCTTTTTAGAGCAATGTACTCTCTGCTGCTGCTGCATTTCCATCGTCTGTACCAATGAAATTATAGACTTTGGATGTATTTTCTCTTCTCTTCTCCACCCTATCCATTATTTTGGTTTGTTGATTCACTTAAGCTCGAACGATACTAGCAAGTCTATCCACAGTCATTAGAGCCAGGTGCCCGGGGTATTTATAAACGAACATATTTCACAATTTCATGTACCACTGCCCTGGTTTTGCTGCATTGCTCTACCAACCATCACTTGATGTCAAAATAACCAAGCAATTTGCCTGGGAAAATGCCTATCAACCAGCCGATTACCAGAAGACCGGTTACGACATCTGGCATGCTCAGTCAGGTAAACCTAAGAACAATGTTCTAGTTACTAAGGCAAAGGCAAGAGACAAGGACCTTGAGCTATCTCGGTTCGTGGACATGCTATCAGACACATGGGTCACGTACTGATAAGTTACGTATACGCTATAGGCATGATCCGGAAGAAGTGTAAGCGTCTAGGAAGTATATCTATATCCCCTTCTATGGCGTTTCATCGGATTCATACGATTACGCCTTCTACAGGCTTGGCCAACAGGGAGAGACGAGTACATCTGCCAATGATTATTGATGGCGTGCAGCTTATTTGAGACTGGTATTCGAGGACCATAATGCCATGGAACGGCCTTTCTGAGAATCATCGAACATCCTCAAACTCGTTATAAGACCCTTGAAGTTGAAACGTCGGTCCGAGGGTGAGGAGGTGTAGACCTCGGGCTTCGCTGGCTGTACAGAGAGCGAGGACTCTGCTCTCCAGTCTAGCTGTGCATGTAGGGCGTTCGCACGGATTCGCACTCGTTTGATATCTACCAATTAGGCAAGCCGCCTTCGAGAAAGCTTTTAAGCTTATTCGTCGATTGATTTATGTTTAGTGTGGAGGAGCATCGAACTTATTTTATGCAGATGAATAGTTTGCACTGTTTGGTTTCCAGATTAGATAAGATCAATGGATCACAATTGAAGGGAAAAAGCATCCATGATTTACTTACGAGATGAATTAAATTCTCTTACTGATTCATAATATATTTACGGGTCAATGGGGTAGATGTGCCCTGACTATCTTGTTTGATCTCTTGTTATCTGCTGTATTTAGTACCGATAGCACTATACATAGAAGAATGAAACTATACTCTGGTTTCTACTCAAGTATTTACTGGAACAAGTCATTGCACAAATACTTGCTGTCGTGTGTTCCCGAAAAAGAAGTTACGGTATGGTAATAAATAGCGACGTGTATTAATGACATCATCGACCTAGACCGGTCGATAACCGGAATTTAGAGAACAGAATACGAGAATAAAGAAGAGTGCAAGTATGGATGTGCTCTGTAGGAAGAATAGATAAACATGTATTATATTGTAGAGAAAGAAAGAGAATAAAACGATACATACCCGTACGTAAAAAAGAAACATACATGATACAGGCACAGCCAGCTGCAGGGCTCGTGATCTGACCCCTGTCTGTCTGCCTTGACAAACGTGCACGATACAGAGTCCTTGTACAGAGTCCTTGTACAGACATACTCGTCGGCATACAAGCAATAGCAGAGAACAGAGAGAATAGGACACTGAGAAGAGCGTTGTAGCATAGTATCTACAAGTATATAGCAAATAAGGAACCTATACTTGGGCTACGACTGCTGAGTGGGCCAGATGGCATCATTATTGTTGGTCACCTTCTTTCTTTTGTCTTTATTCTTTTTCAACTTTTTTTTCCCTCTCTTTCTCTCTCTTTTCTCTCATACTTCTTATTCCCTCTAATACAGACATCTCTCAGAAACACTCTGGTCGCAGTTAATCCCCGCACACTCAATTTAATCACTCAGCGGTCCCCCCCGCAAATCCTCCTTGGAAACTCTCTCCTGCTGAACTCCCGACACTTTTTTCCACTGGACACTTTTTCCTACGTATTACACCACCGCACTTTCGACCCTCTCTACGCCCTATTTACCGCTATTTCACGCTCCGGAACAGCAATTCTCCTCCTATTCTGAATCTCTTGCTTTCGTTTACTATCTCTGGACAGTCTATAGCCTAGACAACTCCCGGCAGGGCTGCCCGAGTCACCATGGCTTCTTTCAAGGTACCGTCAATATTCAGCAACCCATTATTATCTCCCCCCAGGTCTAATGCATTATCTCTACTGCCAGGAACTCTCTCTCTCGCGTCCTCTTCCGCAGTCCTCCCAACGACACCACCACTCGCATTCCATGTCTCTCGGGGCCGTGAATCCAAACCACCGCGTTACTCGTCGCAAGAGTGTCACCACAGCCGCTGTCACCAGTACTGCTGCTGCCGCCGTGGCTGCTGCTACCGTCAAAGATCCCAGCGGTGGTGATTCCGCGGGTGTTCCCATGCCTGCCTCTGTCAACCGTCGACCCTCCAGCCGCAAGCCTCCCATGGAATCCTCCTCGGTCGGAGTACCCTCCGGTTTCACCGCGGCCACTTCCTCGCCCTCGTTTTTCTCCCGGAGCATGAACAGCCCTGGTTATCAAGATCCTTCGGTCGCTGGCAAGCTCTCGGTCCCGAACCAATCCCCCCTTGCTCCGAACACTGGCTCCGCCGCTACAAACACTCGGCCAAATCCATCGAACCTCTCTGCTTCCTCTTCTTCTAAGAATCGAAGCCGCCGTGTCAGTGAAGGTGCTCCCCCGACCAGAGAAGGAAAGCGTTCTTTGGTCGAACTTCGCTGTGAACGTTGCGGGAAAGGGTACAAGCATGGCAGCTGCTTGTCCAAGCATATGTGTGTATCCCCTTCCCACAATCAACCCACGCTGTCCTGCCGGTTCTCGGAGCATTGCGCCATGTTGGCTCTGTTAGGTCGCCCTCGTGGTCCAGCTCCTCCTTTAGATACCTTTCCCCCCTTTCCCTCGTATCCTACCCTCCTGGACCCCCGGTTGACGTTGGTTGAAACACATTAGGTGGGAACATGACCCGGCTTGGGCTGTTACCTCGAAGCTATTGATCTCCAAGCATCAGCAAGTTCAACTCTTGGAAGCCGCTAGTGTTCTCGTCACTATGAATGATGGCCCGGAGGAATCGGAGTTATCTTCCGCCTCGCCCGACGCGTCTTCGGAGCGTCGTGAAGGTCTCAGTTCCGCAGACACCACGCCCCCTCCCATGGAGCAAGACATGGAAGAGAATGAGGAAAGCGAAGACGACGAGGATGATCTGGAGATGTCTGGCGTGTCGACCACCGCAGACAAGCGATACGACGTTCCCCGTGCCAGCCGGAATCCCTCTGGACTTTTCTCCCACTCCTACCAATCCATTCCGTCGAGCTCGTTCAATGGGAGTGCTCCATTGCACTCACCGTCATTTGCCAACTTCCGCCACTCCAGCATCGAGACGCGACCTTCGACGGCAAACACGAGGCTGCATGACGACGATGAGGCAGACTTGGCCGCGGCAATTGGTCTCTGCAACTTTGGCACCCCACGGACACGTCCTGTGGCCATGTCGCCCAGCATTCCCCCGGTGCCTTCGCTGCCAGGACGATTCCTGGATCCTAGCAATCAGAGTCAGAGCTTGGACCAGTCCCGAGTGCCCGCAGCCGACACTGCCATCCCTGGATCTATCCCCGGATCCATCCCGAACTTCCTGTCGGTATCCTACAACCCATCTCTTTCCTACAAGGTATCCGATGAACGGGAAGTCCGGACGGGCGATACAGACCGCACATCGCGGCAGAACCGCAACGCGGATGTCGACTTTGGGAACCGTCCGACGCAGGACGACGATGACGACGGCGTTTTTGGTCTGATGGAGGAGTAACCTACCCCTTCCCCTTGCCCTTTCCAACAGCTGCAACAGCCAGCTGCATAATGACTCTACGAGCTAGCCTCTTGCTTTCCTTTCTGTTTTATCCCCATTGATGCGTATTTGGTTGCATCATTGCAGTCCCAGATGAACTACCCAGCCGTTGACGTTGGTATCATTCTGGGACTTTGCCTTTACATATTACAAGATGGACTAGCTTGGAATTATACGGTCCATCCAAGTATATTATTATTAGTCCTTCCTTCTGTTTCCTTTGTTTCCAGCCACCATGTATCATTTGAATTTCTACATAACCATCATGGCCAGCGTTTGATATTGATATATACACCCTGACCTTGTATACATGCGTTGCATGTACCTCTGGTCTCTGTACTTGCTTGATAGCAATGGAGATATTGCATTAATTGTTGCACGGATATATACATGTAGTGCAGTGCTACTCAGCCCTATTTCTTGGGTAATATAAGCATTTCGGTTTATTCTGGCGTTGCACAACGTCTAACCGGAGAGCGTTTATGTTCCGAGATTTTTCCATGTTATCTTAGATCTCGTTTTGACCTGGACTATGTACTCGATTGTACTCGATGTACAAGGAGGCACCCGGCTGCCTGACACTTGATTAAAGTGAGCCTCGGCATCGATGGCATGTATGGAACGGTTTCTGCCACTGCAAATTTAGATGGAGGTACTAGCATATCTACACTACTGGACTGCCATGATAAGGAGGTCTCTGAGGGCTGTGTATAAAAAGAAAAGACGGGATGTACGAAGATACAATGTCAGGGGTTAACCAATAGCTGGATGATGGGAAGAAAAGATAACATATTGATGTAGAGAACTAGAATACAGACGGGCGACATTGCTATATTTATAGCCGGCAGAGCTAGATCGGCGACGGTTTAGGGACAAGGTTCCTGGCAATGACCACCGCCATAACCCCCTGTATTCAATTATGTTCAATTATAGACTATATCCAGATGAGAAAGCAACAAGCAATACTGCAAGCAGCACAAGCCTAAAATTGTCCCACTAGGGTGACACCAGCCAAGGAATCATTAGTTTCAGCACTAAAATGATCATGATCATGGCTGTTCCTTGGTGGAGAGAGGGTTTAAACCATCTTGCTGCTAGCAGACAGACATTGTGTTTGTGTTGGTCTGGAATAAGGAATGAGGATAGAGTATTTAAATCATGTAGGTTGCACTATTGCTGCTGCTCATGGTAGAAATGGATTATGGTAAGTGGTCAACTCCAAGGTGATCGTGAATAAGTATATTCTAGTGATGTTCCCGATGAACCCGTACATGCTCAAGCCCCCCGTCCTCCTGTTCGGCCTTGAAACTGCATCTGCGGCCACGATGCCGGATCCGCCATCACTTAATGCTCCAAGACACCATTGCATCCACCCTGAACGCACTCCCTGGGCATTGTGTCTGCTGTCGATTAAACGGCGCGAATGAATCCGATGTTTCAACCAGCCGGGCTGTACGTAGTCCGGCCTGAATTTGCTTGCGTGCAGATTGCTGGACAATAAAGCTTTCCCCCATGCTACTGGGTCCTGTGTCTTGATACCATATAAAAGTTGAATCGATGGCTTTGGACAGCTCGGCGCTGCTTTATTGATGCAACATGTGTCCACTCAAGCGTATGGATACCCATCACGAGCTGCTTGCTCGCGGAATTGATTGACTTTGGTGTATTCTCCTTTTCGCTTGGTGGGTTCGTATATGCACTCCAGGTCTTAGGGTGTGAGCTCTTCAAAATCTGTACACAATGAGCTTTAGATATATTGTGGCATCGATGATATTTTAACCACCTTGAAGCTCGCTGATGTCAATGCACTAGATCAGAATA
Organism: Aspergillus ruber CBS 135680; assembly: GCF_000600275.1. Taxonomy (NCBI): domain Eukaryota; kingdom Fungi; phylum Ascomycota; class Eurotiomycetes; order Eurotiales; family Aspergillaceae; genus Aspergillus; species Aspergillus ruber. Next base: position 717,819 of record NW_024467300.1, read on the forward strand.
TGCCGCCCAAGGTACCTGCACATCATGCCACTTGCTTTTGAAGGTGATTGTGAGGAATCCAATAGACTATTGCAGTACTGTATAATAATGGCACACGCTGATTAGACAAACTCTTGGCCAGAGTCAACTTTCTGTAGCTGTGGAAAATGGACAAGATTTCGCCGTGAAACTGTTGACCGCAAGGGATGTGTACCTCTATTACGGTGATGCATACGTTGCCATGAATGGCCATGCCATGACTGCTTTATCCCATCTTTTCACGATAGTGGTCACTCTGTCTCACGTCAGGGCCGCCACAATCGCTCTTATTACATCAGATGCTGGAGTGTCAAGCACTGGACAAACCGCGAATTTTATGCTGGAGAGCCCTATTAACCCGTATACAGCAGTACATCGATGTATAGAAACGAATGCCGATAACGGTAACATGGGTAGTCGATAGATGATTGTAGAAAAGAGCGAATATCTAGCTACACGCACAAAGGGCGAAGTATGGGGAGGGGCCCCATGGCCCAACCATGAAAACATACGAGTCTAAGCAAACCAATCAGATGGTGCACTATATATAGGCTAAGTCAACCTCACTCTGATACGATGCCCTTCGCCTGATCCACAGAGATACCTAAACAGCTTTTGGAATGTAAGGAGTATAAATATCTTTTACATAATGTTGCATTAAGTAATTAAGCCTCTCACAATAGCAGTCTGAGAGATATGCGACTAAATTAGGGCTAATATCGCCAGCAAACGAGGCTATTTCCAATCCAAGATCATTAACATGGGGATAGACCTATCCCCTTTCCATTCATTCTACGGCCTGTCGAAGCTAAAATCAGACTATGTGAATCTAAATATGTGGACATATCCCGTAGATGGCCTGCTGCAGATGGAAGAAATCAACCCTGATACTCGAGATATGCATTATCGTTTGCCACTCCACGAAAGGCCTTGATTTCACAGGGTCAGGGGTCTCTTCAATTTTAGGCTTGCTATAAAAGTAAAGACTACTAACGGGTTTAATATGAGCCCCTTTTGCTCCTCCCACCCATTCGATCTCTCGTTGACTTACTCCCCCACTTTACCTTTTGAGCGAGCTTCCCGCCATCCAAGACCTAGACACGAGTAATCCTATAAGGATCTGGCGCAAACATCCGATGCCTTGTCGATAATTACAAAGTCGAGCACGGAATCAGCAGTTCTTTCCAGCAGCCTGGAAGCCTATCAGGTCAAGCAGTGACTGCATTTTCAAGTTTCCGGTCAACATACGTACTGCAGCAGCCACCGTCTTCGCGGATTGATGCTAACTAGATCGACGGAGATAATTACCGAGAGCTCTGACTTTACGGAGATCATTGTCAAAAAGGAGGAGGATGATAGCTAGAAGGATGGATATATCAGGATGGGATACAGTGACAGCAGTATAACCAGCGGAGTCTTGTTATCCAGCCAGGACCCATGGACTTTCTGGGGAGTGTGGGTAGCTGAAAGGCCGAATCGGACAGAAAGGAGCTACAGAGAGGAGTGGGAGGTTGCAAGGGAGAAGTACCTGGGGAATAGGAGTGGGGATGGGGGTGAATATGGGAATTGTGCGGTTGTGATCACTGCTTCGAGTTGTTGACTTGACTTTTGACTCGTAGGGCTATCACGGAACTGGATCAGTGGATTTAGGAGCTTGGAAAGTGGAATGTGGTAGGGAGTTTCATTTGAGGGATTGGCTCACAAACGTGCTTTCTGGGATCTTTTCGTGTGTGTATTAGCCGGGTGCTTCATGTACGATGTATGGTTATAGATAGGGTTTTTTGGAGTAATGAAAATGTAGTTTCAAGCTGGATATTCATTTGCGGATTAGATGCGTCTTGATGGATTTAGAGCTGCTTCGTCGGACGAGCCAATGCATATTGTATAAACCTATGTAGCTAGCAAAAGGCTGTATCAGGCTTATTTTATTGCTTTATTTCCTTAATTGGATTCGACCTCGAACTTTTTCAAATAGCTCTAAAGTTTTCGAGACTGCAAAGTCGGCTAAGCTCCAGTGCTGTACGACTAGTTGGCATCACTGATGCCAGAATGTAAGAAATCAATGGCCCTCGAACGCAAAGATCCTCGTTGGTCTGGTCATCACCTGCCAATACTAAGCCCAAGGACCAAAATTTTAGGCCTTCTGAAGATGGTCCCGATATAGCTGTCGAGGCAGAGTGATACAAGAAGATGGTGATTGCTTTAGTAACGTCTCAGGCCTTAGGACGCATTTTCCCAGATTGGAAGTGGGGTTGTTTGCGACAGAGATCTTTTTTTCTCCAGGATAGTGAACTGTGGCAGCGCAATTGACTTGATGTTATCTCAGTGGTACCAGGCTTGTCGTGATCTCCTTGTAGAAGCGGCAATATCTTCTCCGGGACTTTTAGGCCCTATTAGACCATCTTGATGGCTTAATTGAGCCGAATTCTGTTCAGAACCAAGGGACTAAAGTGATAGGCACAGTAAGCCTGGACAGTATCTGTATTCAGACCATTTGTTTCGAGGGTACCAGGGAGGCACGGATTTGAGAAAGCATGAGCAAGCCATATACTTGATAATATGGCTAACTATTCTAGATGTATGATGGGTAAAAAGAGGGAGAAGAGAAGATGGTGTATATTACAGGGCCAGTCTACTTGGATACACCATCTTCACTGCTTTTGACGCTCGTGTCAGCAGTATGCCATTCAATAGTTTGATTTAAGAAGAAACTGGAGGATTTGCGAGTGGAAATTTCTATGCGGTAGCGTACTTCATTTGAACACTATGTTGACATCAGTAAGGGTCCAGCGCTAACCCGGTTATTCAACTCCTTCATATAATACATACATTAAATGCTGCAAAGAAAGACGTAAAATGAAATTTAAAACAGAAAGAGATGCCCCTATCCATAATGTAAATCCAAAAAAAAAAAAAAAAAAAAAAAAAAAAAAAAAAAAAAAAAAAAAAAAAAAAAAACATGACTATCCCAAACATAAATCGAGAACACTGTACCGTCACTAACCTCCAAAATTAGCTGACCTGATCATCCTGACCCGATGCTGACAGTCTAAAAGCCTGCTCATTCCGCCTTGCAAAACGGCGTCTCTTAGCCTGGCTGGGTCGAGGATGTCGGCGCTTCTTTGGAGTAGTCGTGGCAGAGTTCTGCTCGAGAGTCGATGGCTGTTCAAGCTGCGAAGTGGTGACTTTAGGCGTTGGGGTAATTTTATCGGATATAGGGCCTCCCTGGCTAGTTTTGTCCTTATCGTGGTTGGCTTGTAACTCGAATTGATGATGAAAGACAACATCGGCTTCGACATAGTTGAGATCATTATCACTAGCATAGTACGGCATGACCGTTTGAGAAACAAATCGATGATTGTAATCGATGGGAGAGGGTGGTGTGCTGCAATTAGGTGTGGTGAAGCTAGAAGACGCAGGGGTCGTAGATCTAGACGTAGTCGGAGAGTTTATGACTGAGCTCACTGTTGAAGAAGTAGCCTGAGACACAGAGTCCAAAGAATCAGGGGTTTGACTCGGTTTCGTGGATGCCCTATCTATGTTAGCATCTATTTGACAGATTGTCCTTGGAAAGACGTGGGGTACTCACTCAGAACTACCGGAATCGAGTTGAAGCGAACTGGAGAGTAGGGAGTCTATCTGCTCATAAAGGGATGGTTCAGCCTCGGGTGAGAGGTACAGCATCTCAAGTGAAGATTGATCGGATTCTGCGTGATGTTCTTCCAGCGTAGAATCATCCATAGAGATGATATTTTTTCGAGGAAGAAAGGATATGACTAGCACACTTCCAACAATGATGAGTTGCGCGCGTGTAGATAGAGGCAAGGGCCCTGCAACTCTGCTCGAGTCTGATTTTGCTGTTTTCGAGGGTATGTTGACCGTGCTCGTCGCCGTAGCATGAAGATCTCCGCTGTTCACAAGATCATACATCCAAGTAATCTCATCGCTACCTTTTCCAGGGCCATAGGCATTGATAATACCATTTGTCAGGTCAAGGCATCCCGTAATGACTGCTGTTATGCCAACGGTGCTGGTCAGACGTCGAACGTAGTCTTCTCGAGGGTCGTTGGGCTGGAGATTAAGGATAGTACTCCATAAGGAGAGGGTGATCACGAGGCCGATAAAGGGGAAGAGCATGTTATTCCGTGTCTTGCTGTGTGCAATGGTAGGTTTGATTTGGTGATGAGATGATGGGATTTTGGAATTGATGATGGTGGTAGTCGACGTACGAAAGGCGCGATTAGGAAAGATGAAGAGGAAGAGGAAGAGAAGAAGCGAAGAAGAAGAGAAGAAGGGAAAACGCGAAGACGAGAATATATAAATAGGCACTACTCGAGCAGTGAATGCTCGATGGCCAAGCCAACGAATGCAAACGTGCAAACATGATTGTATCCCAAACCCAATGCATTACTTTTTAAGGAATCTAGATAACTCAAAGAAAGACAACCGAACTCCTCATAAGCTCCAATCGTATCTGAAAAGAGGGAAACGAGAAAAGTAGAAACGAAGCTCAACGGAAAGTGACCCTTTAATCGACATCCATCTCCTCCTGGGTAGTACCATCCACCAATAATCTGGTCTTCTTCTGCTGCCTGAGTCTCTCCTCGCCATGCAATCTGGACGTCTTGGTCGATTCGGCGGCCAGAGGCTGGCCCTCTTCTCTCTCCCGGAGCTCCTTGCGAATGAGGTGCTCGCCCTCGGCCACCACCTTGCGGTCTTCCTCGCGCTTGCGGTCGCGAGCCAGTTTGCCTGCCAGACGTCTCTTGGTGAACTGGTGCTCTCTGCGTTGGCGGATCTCCTCGACTCTCTCCATAGCCTTGACGGTAGCGTTGACGAGGTTGCGGTCGTACTTGACGGGAGCGTTTCTCTTCTTGGCAAACTGCGACAGGACAAGCGACGAGTCGACAATCATTTCCTTGCCGCGAGTGGCACGGTGAGTCTTGGTCCACTTGAGCTTGCGAGGCTGGCGCTTCATCTTAAAGTTCTTATGGCATTTCGAACGGCAGAATCGAAACTGACGGGAGTCGTTCCTGTTACCGTTAGATTTGTCCTCAATCCCTGCTTCTTTATTTCAAAAGACAATCTCAGCAGAAGCGACGTACCGGACGAATGTAATACCCTTGCTAGGGTAGGTCGGCCGTGACTGTTATACAACAATTCCTCCGTTAGCAATGCCGCCAAAAAAAAAAAAAAAAAATCACCTCTTGCGACCCCGTCACTTACGCAGAAATGACACGTCTCAACCCTGCGACAGTTAGAAAGCAAATTCTTCCAATGCAAGAAAATAGGATAGAACAAACCTCATTTTGCACGATGTTTATGTACAGAAGGTGGATGGTTGAAGGTAGAAAAGAAACATTCGAAATCATCAACTGAAACTTTTGCGGAGCGGCTGGCGCTAAACCTGATTGGGAGCTTGCGGCGGCGGTCCGATTTTTATCTCGACTTCCGCCGGCTTAGACTTGTCCCTCGTCCGCCGCCTCGAGAAGAGAGAGACCACAGTTACTGCATACTATCAGTTGAACTACGCTTTACAATGGCTTCTACGTTAGTTATGGGACTGGGCGTTGCTACGGCCGCCTTTTTGGTAAGGGAACATAGGACATTTCGGGGCCACCATCGGAGCTGACTGACCCCTCTGTCTACAGGGTCGGGCTGGTCTTGTCGCCTACCGTCGCTCTAAGGGAGGTATTGGTGCTGCAGGCAAGGCATTCTACAAGGGGTGGGTTTTTCCAGGTTTCAGCGTTGGATATACCGTATTAGGCCTCGGCTAACTGGAATACAGTGGATTTGATCCTCGGATGACCCGTCGCGAAGCCTCTTTGATTCTCGAACTTCCGTATGTTATACAGTGACCTAACACAATTTTAATAATAGGGTTCCGATCTAACATTGTACAGAGAGCGCACCCTCAACAAGGACAAGGTCCGCAAGAAGCACCGCCAGCTCATGCTCCTCAACCACCCGGATCGCGGCGGCAGCCCCTACCTGGCTACGAAGATCAACGAAGCGAAGGAATTCCTCGACAAACACACTTAGCCGACCCGTATCATGCGACCGAAGTTCGGACACGAGCACCACGGAGTCCCGCCCCGTCAAGTGAGGGGAAACGTTGAATGCAACGATCAACCAACAAGACGGCACAAATAGGAAATCAGGGACTGATACCTGGGTATCGACGATTGTAACAAGAGATATTTCTTGTTTGGGTGCATAGCGAGGCGTTGGTTGGATTTTTAAAGATGGGATATAACCCGGATGTACTCCTGTATGGGAGTGTTTGTATTTTACCATTATATTATGTGTCTATATCCTGACGAGATCGCCACTCTTGATTTATGAGAAACAATGGATTATTCTGTATTTTTAGTACCATTGCTTTCCTGAGTTCGTTGCCAGTCGTACTCGCACTCGTATTCGCATTCGCAAAGGGGGAAGGGAGCTGTCAGTGAGGAAAATGCGATAATCTTATCACAGCATGCAGAATAACCATTTTTCGTCTCGCATTTGTAGAACAAGCAGAGGCCGCAAAGCAGTCAGATCTACTCGGGAACACTCAGTGTAAGTATCCGTCTTGTGGGTGAGTTTCTCACGTCTCTCGTCGGAGCTCGGGGACGACAGGTTCCGTTCAAAAGGCAGCAGCATCGATTCCTTGACCATCTCCGTCCGTCCATCTTTGAATCTTGAGACGGGAAACGGCTTATGATTCATTCCGCCGTCTCTGAGTTAATCTTGTTGGTTCCTGGACCAGAGGTATTTTATAAACATACCTTGGAGCGTTCACGTGCCGTGGTTCTGGTTGAGTAATCTTCTACTACCACGACGTCTTCTCCATTTTGCCTCTCCCCGAATTCTCGCCGTTGCTGGATCCGTCGTCGAATGATCCCGGTTGTGGTCCTTGCGCAGCTCTACGACATCGACTGCTAGCAGACAGGTCTCTCATCTGTCACTCTTCAATTTTACATCACTTTTTAACCTGTCAGACGACCCCGCATTCACGTTCTCGAGACATTAGTACCCGCCACGCTCATACTTCCTACTCCACTTTGCGACAGAGCTCTTGGAATCTCAACGAGCAACGAAGACGAGTCGGACAACGGTCGCTGTGCATAATGGAGGGCATGGGGGATGGTACTGAGGGGCTGGGCTTTGATATGCCAATGCTCATGAACCAGCAATCCCATCTTTTCGGCACATATGGTCAAGATGGTTCGCCTGTGCAGTCCGTTCTCCCGGCGTTTCAGGACGAGCCTTCGATGAGCACAGGGGAGGATCAGAATGATGCCAAAAGAAGGCGGATCGCAAGGGTGAGGATGCTCTTCTCTCTGCGATATATGGCTGCTAATGACTGGGACTGACGAATTGTTCGTCTTTGTTACAGGCTTGCGACATGTGCCGGAAGAAGAAGATCAAATGTGACGGCAAGATGCCCAAGTGTTCGCATTGTATCAACTACAAGACCGATTGTGTTTTCACACAAGTGGAAAAGAAACGGAATCCGCCAAAAGGGTATGTCCATAACGAAGGATGACGGACGTGCATGTTTGCCTCCATGACGCTGACGCTTTATATTCGTATAGTGCCAAGTACATCGAGGGATTAGAAAATCGGTTGGGACGAATGGAGTCGCTGCTACGACTTTCCGGCCTTCTATCACAAGAGGATGGAGGAAAGACAGATCTTGGGACACTGGAGAAGCGTCTGGCGGACCGATCGTTTACCAACGGACTGAACGCCGCGAACCCCCCGCCATCGCAAAACCAGAACACGAGCAATACCCCAAATGCGTCCGGCACTCAGACCCAACCGAATACTGCACCTCAAAGCCACCAACCGTCTCCTCGTATCGAAACCCATTCAATGAGCCCGCGCACGGCCGTTACATCCCCCGGGTCGCAAAAGGACGAGACAGAAGTGGAGGCGCTGTCAGATATGATGTGTTCTTTGGTTACAAACAACTGCGGGGAGACTCGATACATTGGTAAGCCCTGTTTAGTTAGCGTCTGGGGCTAAGCAAGTGTGGGCTGATCATTCTATGTCTAGGGTCGTCATCGGGGTTTTCAATATTCTCTCCCAAGGGTATTCAATGGGTCAACGAGAAGACAGGCGATACTTCGTTTCAAGAAATGATATCTTCCGCCTACGTCGATGACAATAAATGGATGTACTGGAAGCCCGAGGTTTTCAGCGATATTTTCGCTCGTCGTGTTTTCAAACCACTGCCGCCAAAAGAAGAAGCAATATCGCTGTTCCGGGATTTCTTTGCGAACTTCAATTGTATGTTTCCATTATATCATGAACCGACGTTTATGCATCTGGTTGAACGGCAATACTCGCGAGATCCGTACGAGGGTTCCGGCTGGTGGGCCAGTATCAACGTGGTCCTGGCTATTGCGCACAGGTTACGAGTCATGAGCAACTTGGTTCCTCAGGATGAGGACAAGAAAGCTTGGCTATATCTCAAGAATGCTATGGGCGTTCTGACAGAGCTGACTATGCGAAATACGGATCTTTTGAGCGTTCAAGCGCTTCTCGGAATGGTAGGATTTTTTAAACCTACTCCCATTGTTTCTTGCTGTATTATTCTAACATGCATACAGTCTCTCTTCTTGCAAGGAACGCCTAACCCGCAACCTTCATTCTTTTTGGTCGCTGCAGCAATTCGTTTGTCTCACAGCATCGGTCTCCATAAACGAGGTTCTGGTTTTGGTTTGAATCCAGTTGAGGTAGAGCAGCGAAAGAGAGTATTTTGGATTTCATATATGCTTGACAAAGAGTAAGGCGACTAGCATCATCCCGTGTCCATTAGCAATTCTGACTTCTCTAGTATCTGCCTCCGCTCAGGTCGACCTCCTGTACAAGATGACGATGATATGAATGTCGAGCTACCTAGCGAAGATCCCCCGGATAATATCGGCAATGTCCCATTGGCGGATGGGAAAGGGAAATTTAACTTGTTCCGAACATTATGTCGATTCGCAACCATTGAAAGCCGTGTGTACAAGCGACTTTATTCCGCCAAAGCGTCGAAGCAATCTGACGGAGAGCTGCTAAACACCATTGGTGATCTCGACAAGGAACTGGAGGAATGGAAAGACAGCATCCCAGTCGACTTCAGGCCGGAACACGATATCAAGGCCGCACATACGCCTTTGATCCTGCACGTCGTTGTCCTCCATTTCGCTTACTACAATTGCTTGACCACCATTCATCGGATGTCGGTCCATCATGGTTATTGGACAAGCCGTCTGTCAAATTACGCTATCCAGGGTCTTAATGCAAGGCCGTTGAATCCCAGGGTTTTCTTATCTGCAGTTCTGTGCGTCACAGCTGCGAGAGCCTCGATCAACCTAATAAAGTATATTCCGCAAGGTGACTTTGCTTGTGTTTGGTGAGTTTCGTGATGAATAGAATTATAGGAAACGTTCCTAGCTAATCAATCAGGTTGATCCTCTACTATCCCGTCTCCGCACTGGTTACATTATTTGCCAACATCCTCCAAAATCCAAACGATGCCCGAGCTCGTTCAGATGTGAAGTTGATGAATGTCGTCGTCAACTTCTTGTCCACGCTTGTATCGGATGAATCCAACGGGAGCATCAAGCGCATGCTTGGTCTATGCGGAGAGTTCGAGCGGATAGCCAAGGTGGTGCTCGATAAAGCCGAACGAGAGTCTCATTCCAAGAAGAAGCGCAAAACAGCCCCAGACGATACTGCTCCGAGTCAACCCCAACAACGAAACGCCCCGCCACCTTCGTCTTCCCGGAATCCTGCTGGTGCACCGTCTACGACAACACCGTTATCCTCGCCGCTCTTTTCTAACGATGCGGCGCCTAATGGACAAACTGATGGTCAATATAATGGCCAAACTGCCTTTTCCCCTAGTACAGCAATGCCAACGGACACTGGTCTACCTGGTGACCTCCCCAGAAACGTCAACACCATGCCCGGGTTAGGACAAGACTTCCAGGAGATGTTGAGTCCCAACAATCTCGGAAACGTCGGGTTCGATCAACCTTTTGGGGGAGCTGGAAGCAATCCAATGTCCTCGTTTCAACAACCGTTTGTCCCACAAGATCTATGGCAGATGCCAATGACCATTGAATGGGACTGGGCCGACATGTCGAGCAATTTCCCGGTGTTCGACTCGGGAATGGACTCTAATGGCCCACCGCCCCCGAGCGAATCTTGATTATGAGACATGAATAAACTGATGATTGGGCCGAAGATCTCACAGACTAGGTTTTGATTGAATGGAGTTTACGGTGTTGGGAAAGGCGCTTCTGTTTCTTTGATCATTTTCTTGCTGGCACTTGAAATCTATGAGACACGAAGCGCACTGTGCTCTATCTCTACACTCTACCGACCACTCCACTTCGTGAAGATATGTCTTGGTAAATAATATTGATTTCGCTTAGGCATGTCTGAGGCCGAATTCACCTCTTGACGGACAGGCACAATGTAATTACCACAAAAGTGCTTTAAAACTACACTGTATGCCATATAATGATGATATCTCAATTCAATCCTACCTCTATTTCCTTTCTCATTAGAAATCCGCCAAAACGTCCATTGCCTTCGCTGCGATTCCGCGATTCTGGCCTCGAAAACCAGGCGGATGACTCAGCCGGCGGCGGAACCGCGAAAAATCCCGGCCGACGTGAAGGCGTCACTCCGAACTCGATTCGATTAGACAGACCACCAGCAGCTTTCTTCATAAGCTTCAGTCGTGTACCTTCACCTCTTTTCCTTCAAATCTCCTACTGAGATACCCATGGGGCTTTGGAATATTTATTACTGTTGAACTAATTGCCCTAACTGTCCCCGCACAGGCCAAGCCGTTTCCCACCAACGCCCACCCGGGCTCACCTTTCCTCTCATCATGGCCACCTCAATACTCCGACGGCCAGGCAACCTCGCCCGATACTCGAGAACCGCCGCACAATGCATCCCCCGCGCACACCCAATCCCCACATACACCCGCCAATCGAGACTATCAGCCCTCATCACCGCGCACCGGAGCACAAGGTGCTATACCACCGGAGGCCCCGGAGGCCCGCAACGCAACGACCAGAACGGACAGAACACCCCTGGGCAAAAGCCCGAGAATGGAGGTGATTCGGACCGGAATAGCAAAGGGCCCGAGGGACCTCCATCGAAACTGAGCAAGGAAGAGCAGGAGGGATTGGATAAGTTGATATCGAATTTGAAGGAGGGGGTGCCGCCATCGCAGCATCAGTTGCTGGATGATATCCGGACAGTGTTGATGAGTGAAGGGTTACCGGAGGAGGTGAGGGATTATATTGCGGAGCATGTTCGGTCTGGACGGGTGCCATCGCTTATGGATTATGTTAAGTTTACGCGGTATGTGTCGAAGAATATGAAGACTTATGCTGCGAGGATGGAGGAGTTGGAGAGGAAACGGGAGCAGGGAATGAAACCGGAGGAGGCTGAGGAGGAGCAGAAGAAGGAGAAGGAGCAGGAGGGAGAACAGCAACAGCAGAAGCAGCAGAAGGGCAAGGACCAGTGGAATAAGTCGCCGAACTTTAGGACCCTCGAGTTCCGATTCGACCCCGTTACGACTTTGATCAGCACGATGTTGGCATACTATGTCTACCAGAGCTTCTTCCCCGGTGAAGGCCGGAAGGAGATCACATGGCAAGAGTTCAGAGCGAATTTCTTCGACAAGGGTCTTGTGGAGAAGTTGACCGTCATCAACGGTGCTCGTGTCCGGGTTGATCTCCATCGTGATGCCGTGGCCAATGTCTACCCCGATTCCCCAGCAAGCGAGCAATCCTTCCATTACTACTTCACCATCGGATCGGTTGAGAGTTTCGAGCGCAGACTGGATGAGGCTCAGAACGAATTGGGTGTTCCCAGCGTCGAACGGGTTCCCGTCGCCTACCAGGATGAAGTTTCTTGGCTTGCAACCGTTGCATCTTTTGGTCCTACTCTTTTGCTGATCGGTACTTTCTTCTGGTTATCGAAACGTGCTGGTAGTGGAGGCGGTCAAAGTGGAATCTTCGGTATTGGGAAGAGCCGTGCTAAGCGCTTCAACCATGAGACCGATATCAAGACCAAGTTCTCAGATGTGGCTGGCATGGACGAGGCAAAGGTTGAGATTATGGAATTCGTCAGCTTCCTTAAGCAGCCAGAGAGGTTCCAGAAGCTGGGTGCCAAGATCCCCCGTGGTGCTATCCTTTCTGGCCCTCCTGGTACTGGTAAGACGCTGCTTGCCAAGGCGACCGCTGGTGAATCCGGTGTTCCCTTCTTCAGTGTCAGCGGTTCAGAATTCGTCGAGATGTTCGTCGGTGTCGGTCCCTCTCGTGTCCGTGACCTTTTCGCCAACGCTCGGAAGAACACGCCCTGTATCATTTTCATTGATGAAATCGACGCCATCGGTAAGTCGAGGGCCAAGCAGGGGTTCGGTGGCGGCAACGACGAGCGTGAAAGTACCCTGAACCAAATCCTTACGGAGATGGACGGTTTCAACACCTCCGACCAGGTCGTTGTCCTGGCTGGTACCAACCGACCGGATGTTCTTGACAAGGCTCTGATGCGTCCTGGTCGTTTTGACAGACACATCTCTATCGACCGTCCGACTATGGATGGCCGCAAGCAGATCTTCCGCGTTCACTTGAGCAAGATCGTTACTAGCGAGGATATGGAATACTTGTGTGGTAGATTGGCTGCTTTGACACCGGGCTTTGCTGGTGCTGATATCGGAAACTGTGTCAACGAGGCAGCCCTTGTTGGTATGTTACCCTTCTTTCTCTTATTTTGAATGCACAGTGCTAACAGTTTGCAGCGGCCCGTGAAAACGCCGACAAGGTGGTCATGAAGCACTTCGAGCAAGCCATCGAGCGTGTCATCGGTGGTCTCGAGAAGAAGTCCGTGGTGCTCTCGCCCGAGGAGAAGCGCACCGTCGCCTACCACGAAGCCGGACACGCCATCTGCGGCTGGTACTTCCGCCACGCCGATCCCCTGCTCAAGGTCTCCATCATTCCCCGAGGCCAAGGCGCTCTGGGATACGCCCAATACCTGCCTGCCGGCGGAGACACCTACCTCCTGAACGTCAACCAGCTCATGGACCGCATGGCCATGACCTTGGGCGGCCGCGTCAGCGAAGAACTCCACTTCGACACCGTCACCAGCGGCGCCAGCGACGACTTCAACAAGGTCACTCGCATGGCAACCGCCATGGTAACAAAATTCGGCATGTCCCCCAAGCTCCGCTACATCCACTACGAAGAAGACCAGCAGCAATTCCAGAAGCCCTTCTCCGAGGAAACAGCCAAGGACATCGACATGGAAGTCCGCCGCATCGTCGATGAAGCCTACAAGAAGTGCCACAATATGCTCGTCGAGAAGAAGAAGGAAGTCGGTATGGTTGCGGAGGACCTCCTCTCCAAGGAGGTTCTCTCGCGTGATGATCTGATCCGTCTCCTGGGTCCCAGACCCTGGCCTGAGACTGGTGAGTTCGCGAAGTATTTCGATGGACGCACCGTGCAGCCACCGGAGTCTCCGCAGATGCCGACGGAGGAGCTTGAAGGGAAAGATGGGAGAGACCAGACTCCTATTCCGCCATCATGAATGGAATACGTATGGTTTGAGATGTCATTTGGGCTTATTCTGTGTTGTATTTATTTGAGACGGTGCATTTCCTTGTTCTTTTTCTCCTCTTTATCTACCCTATTATGTCCTCTCTTGTTGATTTCCTCGCCGTGTCATAAATATTAGAATCTTTTTTTTTTTTTCACTTTTTGGCATCGTTGCTTTCTCCCCTCCGATTCCCGTCTTGGTTTCCATTCCTCGTTCTTTCTAATCACCGATTTCATTTGCCTATGTGGACATTCTCATGTATTCTATTGTATAGTAGGCAGTTCTTATCAAGACTATTAAATGATTGAATAATGTAATCGATTCCTGCTTCTGGGTGCCTGGCTTTGAATAGTAGTATTGGTTTTACCACGTAAATATATATCGCGAATTGCCCATGAATTTAAGTACAATCGTAAAACTGCAAACAAGCAATTGGATCAAATCAACACCCATCGTAACGAAGTACCTGAAGAGAAGACTACGATTCAAAATATATAACCAGAATCAAAAGGAAAACGAATAACCAAAAAAAAAAAAAAAAAAAAAAAAAAAAAAAAAAAACAAAATACTCAACAACCAACTAGCACCATATAATAACGCCTTTACTTACTCTTTCTCTCTTCAGCGGCAACACCCTCACCCGCCTGCTCAGCCTTCGCCTTGCGAGCCTTCTTCTTATTGCTACCCTTGTACCTAGGCTCAACCGAGAACCGCGGAATAAACCGCCCCACACGAGCCTGGTATTCACTGTACTCGGGATACTTACTCCCGCTGATTGATTCAGTAAGAGGAGTGCTACCCTGGAAGATCAGCAGGTAGCCCAAGATACCAAGACCAGTCCATTGGAGGTAGCTCTCGGTGCGGTAGGCGTTCCACAGATACATTGTGAGCCAGAAAGCCTGTTCAGCGGCGAAGTTGGGGTGGCGCGACAGGGACCAGAGGCCGGAGACGACGAATCCACGCTCCAGGTCCTCCGGGGTGAACTGACTCTTGTAAGGCTCGGGGATGCGCGCGTTCTTGTGGTACTCGTGCTTGGCCTGGTGGAAGTTCCATTGCTGCTGGTCGGCAAAGTACTCGATGATGATCAGGGAGAAGGCGACGCGGGAGAAAATTAGGTCGGGGAGTTCGAAAACCTGCGCATCTGGCAGTTGCGACAGGATGACGAAGTTGTAGGTCGGGGCGGTGATGAAGAGGAGGAGCAGGGATTGGGCAAGGGAGATAAAGACGATGTTGAAGATGAAGAAGAGGAAGCGGTTGTTGACTTTGGACTGGACAATCTCCCAGCGGTAGTCTTGCGAGCCGATTTTGTAGCCGCCTTTGCGCCAGTAGTTAAAGGTCAAGCGGAGCTGCGCGGGTCAGTCGTCATGCCAGGCTAAGAGAAGAGGGTGTGGACTGACGCTCCAGATCACCGAAACAACAGCAATAGTATCCAAGCTCAGTGTACGCACCCCCGCCAAACGCGCCCAAACTGCATAATGCACATTATAGACAGCTGGCAAGAGACTCCAGCACCGGTCAACTTGCGAGTAGTTCCGGTTTATCTCCGACCAGACAAGGAACAGAGCAGACAAGGCAAGACAGAGCGTCAGCGCCGTGATAAAGGGGTTCGTGGCAAGGTAGATTTCCTTCAGGGCGACCACATCTCTGCCCGCTTCTTGCAGCGCAGTGGGGAGTGATGTCAACTGCGAGAGGAACGGAAGAACAGTTTGGTCGAAGGAAGCGCAATCCACTGCCGACTGGGCTTCGGGGAGAGGGAGCGACATTGCGAAGAAGTTGGAGGCTGCAGATGGGAGGTTCGTGGGGAGCAGCTGGAGGTGGGTTGTTTTGTTATGCGAAGATCACGCGCTTGCCGGATTAGGAAGAGAGCTTGGAAGCTTTCTGCCTGGGGTGTCGAGGCTCTAAGGCAACAAGGTATAAACATCGCGCACGCGTTTATCCGCGAAGAACCGTCCTTGTCTCCGCTAGCAACTGGAACAGATGACTATGAATATTATCAGGCTTTAATGAATGCCCTGATGGAACTTTCTCGACATGTCACGAATTCTGTGTGTGGCTGAGAAGCCGGCCATTGCAAAGGCCGTGGCTCAACATCTGTCCGGAGGTTCCTTTCAAACAGTAAGTATAGAATCCTTGAAAAAAATTTAGTTAGATACAGAGTGCTAACGAATATAGGTCCCCATTCGCGGAAGTCCATATGTCAAGAACTATCTCTTTGACTTCAACTTCGGGAACCCTTGGGGCACCTGCTCAGTTACCATGACCAGCGTTATCGGTCACTTGACAGCCCTCGACTTCGAAAGTCATTTTAGAGGATGGACATCCTGTCCACCCAGCTCGCTTTTTGAGGCTCCAGTACAAGAGTTTGTGTCCAACGTACGTAACATTGCTGTGATTCGGTATCAGTCCGTAACCTCTAACTTCTGTATAGGACAAGAAAGCAGTCGCACGGAACATTGAGGAACAGGCTGCGCGATCCAGAGCCCTGTTTATCTGGACTGATTGTGATAGAGAAGGAGAGCATATTGGGACAGAAGTCCGGAAAGAGGCACGGCGAGGGAATGCGCGGATTCTGGTCAAGCGGGCGAGATTCAGTAATACTGAAAGGGCGTGAGTATTGCTTTACCATGACTTGCTCTGATGCATGCTAACAACCATTTAGTCACGTTATACAAGCTGCTCGGGCTTTGATTGAGCTTGACGAACTTCAAGCCAACGCTGTAGCTGCGAGAATCGAGCTGGATCTGCGAATCGGAGCTGCATTCACGCGCCTACAAACACTACAACTGCAAAACCTCTCACCAATCCTAGCAGAGCAGCCCATTAGTTATGGTGAGTGACTTGAACCATTTATTCTCAATTTTTCCTGACGGCTTCCAGGATCCTGTCAATTCCCCACCCTAGGCTTCGTCGTCGACCGCTACCTACGGGTACAGAACTTCAAGCCCGAGATATTCTGGGGCATAAAAGTCATACACACCCGAGATAACATCAAAGTCAACTTTCTTTGGAGACGGGTGCATCTCTTCGATAGAGCTGCCGTGATAATCATGCTCGAACGATGTTTGACTGCTAAGAAGGTCAAGGTCGTCAAGGTGAACCAGAAGCCTACCAGTAAGTGGAGGCCTTTGCCGTTGACAACGGTTGATTTGCAAATGATGGGGAGTCGCTATCTTCGGATGGACAGCCAAAAAATCATGAAGGTATTTAACACTGTTCGAGTGGTAATCGACATTTGTGGATGCTGATATCTTCAAGATCGCAGAAGGTCTCTATACAAAGGGTTTCATCAGCTATCCGCGTACAGAAACAGACCAGTTCGACAAGGCTATTGATCTAAAGAAGCTCATTGAGAAGCAATTCCCCGATAACAACTGGGGTCAATACGCACGAGAGCACGCCTCCCACTCACATAGTCAAAATAAGCGCTAACACTCTCCAGTCTCATCAACGGTAAATTCAAGACCCCCCGCTCAGGCCGCCACAACGACCGCGCCCACCCCCCAATCCACCCGGTCTGCTGGGTCGCACCATCGGCGCTCCCCACTGCAGACGACCGGAAAGTTTACGAGTTTGTCGTTCGGCGGTTCCTAGCATGCTGCTCCGAAGATGCCAAGGGCCAAAGCACAGAGATCGAGATCCAATACGGCGACGAATTCTTCCACGCTAACGGCCTGATCGTCTTAGAGAGGAACTATTTGGACGTATATGTGTACGATAAATGGGAGAGCAGCCAGCAGCTCCCGAAATTCGAACCAGGGGAGATGTTTGAGCCCACGGAAGCTAAGATTTTTGATGGAAAGACATCGCCTCCGAATTATCTGACTGAACCTGAGCTTATTGGTCTTATGGATGCGAACGGTATCGGTACCGATGCTACCATGGCTGAGCACATTGCTAAGATCAAGGACCGGCAATACGTCGCAACACGGAATCGAGGATCGGGTCGGACTTCGGTGCAGGAACTCATTCCGACGCAGTTGGGCGTCGCGTTGGTTGAGGGATATGATAATGTCGTGGCTGGATTGCCAGATAGTCCATCGCTGAGTAAACCATTTCTGCGCAAAGAGATGGAACTGCGAATGCGAGAGATATGTGCGGGGACCAAGACACGACAGCAGGTTGTCTTTGAGAGCCTCAATATGTATCGAGAGGTTTTTATCCATACACAGAGACGGATTAATATGCTAAAGGATGCTTGTCGGAAGTATCTAATAGAGAGCGCGGCGTCGTGATCTCGTTACCATATATAGAGGAGTTGAGACTTACAGCGATACCCCAGGTTGGACTAATGGTACTGTCAATACTAAAGAAAACCATTGCTCTATTGAGACTTGACAAATATAACAGAATAATTAGCAAGAAATGACAAACAAAACCATACACAGAGTCCAACTGCCATGCTCATCGCTCCATGAAATTCACACACACATGCGCACACACACATAGAAAATGAACAATAGAATCAGCAGGTTCACCTTGATGGATTCAAGCATTGTGTCTTCGGATTAGGGGTCGGAGGCGCTGAAGTCCATCTTGAGGAGCTTAAGCCCTGGTTCTTCTTTGGATTAGGGGTCGGTGGCACTGAGACCCACGGGAAAGCTTGAAGCCTGCCCTCCTTGGGGCTCGATGATGATGATGATGATGATGATGATGATGATGATGATGATGATGATGATGATGCCAGAGTCTCAGGTACTGGGGTCGAATTTGGTGAAGCCCACCAGGAAGTTTGAAGGGCCCCCTCGGGGCTCGAGGTCGGCGGGGTTGCTGATTTTAGATCCCATTGGGACGTCTCAAGAGTGGGGTCATAACCAGGAGGCAGCGATGTAGTTGCAGGGCCCCTGCTAACAGGCTCTAACGCCCACCACGATGACGCCAGACCGGAATTCTTAGGCGCTGGCTTGGGTCCCTCAGTGTTATTCCCCTCCTTCATCTCTATTTTCTTCTCGTTCCGGCCACCGGGGAAATCCGTCTCCTTCGGTGCCTCCTTGGCGCCCTCGCCTTCTGGGATCTCAACGCCCATAGAAGCAAGCACCTCCTCGATGTCATCCCCAGCATCCAGCGGGAACTGAATGCCGAGTTTCTTCATACATTCGAGGAGGTGGCTGTGTATACCCCGATTACTCCTTTCAAGACGGTCCAGTCTCGCGGCGTGGTCTACTACAGGGCTGACTTGCTCCGTCAACCACTGCGTCTCGGACTTTAACCTCTCGACATGGTTTTTGAACGTCTTGGCAAGCTCTTCCAACGAAATGTTCTTCACATCCGTTGCATAGCTGAAAAGCCTGCCTTCGTGAACAATGCGCTTCGCGATCCGTTTGAGTTCGGCATCGTGGTGAGCAACTTTCTGTAAGTTGTTCTCGGCTATGACCAGCCGACTTGTGAGATGCTGATTGGCCTCTTCAAGTTTGCGGATAGTTGCAACAAGACCATCAACATTGTTAGTGCTTCCCTCCTTGGTCGGGTCCAAGGGGGAGCTCGTCGTAGCAACCAACTGCTCAAGAGCAGTGATGCGTTCTTCCATACTGTGGAAGTTGGCTTCCAAAGCCTTGTTGTCCATCTCATATGCTCCGTTAGAACTTGAGAGGATTATTTGGCTAACATTAGCCTCCAGAGCTTCCTGATTTTCCCTAAATCTGTTGAGCTCTCTATAAGTAGCTTCCACGTCAAAAGGAACTAAACTAGTAGCCAGTTGGATGGACAGCACACGTTCCATAAGATCTTGAAGCAGCTGAGAGATGCAGTTACTAAATGCTATAACCGGCTGTAGATTACCCTGTAACTTGTCAAAATCTGCAGTTAATCCTTGAATTAACCATTCAATATCAGAGTAGTGAGGATGTGATAAAAGGAAAGAGGAAGAGACTTGGGAGGCGGTCTCATCGACGCTTTTTATATCCGGGTCGCAGGCAACAGTACCATACTCGTCGTGCTCTGCCCGTTGTACCAGAGTACTGGCAATATTTCTCTGAGTCTCAATTATATCTTCGATGCTGGAAATTAGATCGTAGAGGTGCGTAGTCGAAATTTTGTTGTTGTAATCGTCAGGGAGTCGAGAGCAGGCCACTGATGTGTTGACTTGTTCGATTTGACTCGACAGCTCGTTGTAGACGTTTTCAATAATGCCTTGGATTGCCTCGTATCCTGGTTGAATGCGTTCTTCTATGTTACTTAGAAAGTCCGTGATTTCTCTTATGTCCACCTTGAGAGATGCAATATCATCGAATGTGTTTGGCGTGATGTTTAACATGAACCCGTTCAAAATGCTGACAAGCTCATCTCGGAACACTGGGTTTGGTGAGGACCAGTGATTCCTAAATAGTACCTGGATGATGGTTTCAAGAGAATCACTGCGGTTATTATTCGGAATCGTATCCACAGCCGTTTTGTTGTTCTCCTTCCAGATGAAAAATAGAAGAGAGAACCCAAGGAACGCCAACGCAAGTCCTTCCCAAACAGCTCTTACCATGCCATTATGTGAGTACAACTGCGGGTGAAAACATTTCCTCAGATACATACCAATAACGTGTGGATCAAAATGCCTATCATTGCCGGCAGTGTCAGTAGGCGCCCGGTGTGGGGATATATGGGTAAAGTTTCGACTAGCCGTGTATTTTCCCGTAGTGCACTCGATAGTATCATCAATTTCTGGTGGCAAAGAATGGTCATCGAGCCAAGCGTCATTGCGTTCCTGTAAAATTTCGGGGAAGATAAGAGGATGCATTTCCTGGAGGGTGTAGACGACGCCGGTGAGCTGGAAGGAACTGACGGCCCGTTCGAGGAACGAGCGTGTTGGACTGATGCTGGTGAAGGGGACATGATGATACATGCCCCAGAGGTTGGAGGTGAGGAATACGATGGTTAGGATGGTTAGATCCATCTTGCGAGATTTTTGATGTTGGTGTGCTTCAGTTGATGGCTTGTCATCTTCGAGAGTCTGAGACACTATATATATACTTGGAATTGGAACTCGGGAATATACTCGAGTACACCTGACTGAAGAGCAAAGAGACTGACAAAAGACATGCTACCGAGGGTCTTTGATGCAGTACTTGATACAAAAAGGGATGAGAACCATAAAAAGACAATTCATTGTTTGGGCACGATAGAAATATATGGTAGTCTCCGCTTCAGCATATTGCGAAAAAGCCCGGGTATTGAAAGAAAGACAAAAAAAGATCGAGAACAAAGAGCAAACATGGAACCAGGAGCTGGTGTATCACATGAAAGTTTACTGTGGTCTGGCTAGAAAGACTCCAAAGAGGTGATTTTTTCTGATTGATATACACAGAATCAAAGAATGTTATGGCATATTCTGAAGTTTTTAACCAAATTACTGGGATAGACCTGAGGAACTAGGGCTTCCTTTGAGCAAACCGGCGGAAGAATCCGGTACCATTATATCCGTATTAGAGTGATATTGTACCCCATAACTCTCAATTGCTTCTGGGAGCTCTTTCTAGGCAGTAAGCATTGCGTATCCTATACAGCTGAATCGGAATGCTCTCAGGAATCCAGGGGCATACCACTATCAATAAGCAATGGAATGCCTAGACCACACTCAGTATATAACAGTTAAGAAGCGTATTAACAGAGGCTTACAATGGGAATTCAATTGCATCCGTGACCACTATGCTCCTCGGCAGCCTTACCATCTTCTCCCTCCTCACCTGGACCCTCGCCGCTTCTGTGTCAACACTCTACCAATTCAGCGACAAAGGCACATTCATCGATAACCTCGTCATCCGACAAAATGGCCATATACTTCTTACGCGAATTGACGTTCCCCAAGTCTGGTCCGTCGACCCAGATACCCATGTCGGGACTCTGGTGCACGATTTTAGTTATGACAACTCCACTATAACCAGCTGCTTCGGCATTGCTGAGGTACACCCAGGATCGGATATTTTCGCGGTGATAACTGGTAGCTTCGACTCGAGTAGTTTCTCCTCTATACCAGGCTCGTTTGAGGTATGGAAGTTGGATGTCAGCGGGGACGAAACGGAAGCGTTGCCATTGGTTTCCATTCCTGAGGCGAAGGCGTTGAGTGCTGTTATCAAGTTTGGGGATCTACTCTTGATTGCCGATAGTCCGGACGGTGCGATATGGCGTGTCAACCTCCGCACAAACGAATATGCCAAAGCCATCGTGCATGAGTCGATGTTGCCCGCACCGAATGCACCGCCAATGGGGATTAACGGTATCCGTGTGCGAAACGGCTTTTTGTACTATGCTAGTACTACGAGACAAGAGTTCCGGCGAGTGGCTATCAGTTCGAATGGAGAAGCTACAGGGCCGTTTGAGATAATCGCCAGCGGCATCGCTCTGGATAATTTTGATTTGGATGTGGATGGTACGGCGTACATGGCGACGAACGCAGAGAATTCGATTACCAAGATCTCACTAGATGGGAAGGTTGAGACTGTTGCTGGAGGAAAGTCATCGAGGGAGTTACCAGGGCCGACGTCTTGTGTATTGAAGGGGAAGATGCTGTATGTTGGGACTAATGGAGGCTTGACTGAGCCGGTGGATGGTGTGTTTACGGAGCAAGGGAAGGTTGCAATCATTAAGCTTCCTTAATAAGTACCATTCAACTGTAGACAAATAACAATGAAAAACTACTGTGTCGCCTTGAAAACATCATCAAAGCGATCCTCATTGAACCGCACCGTCGGCTTCAATCCCGCAAACTTCCACACTCCATCCACCTTCCGATAGTAGTGCTCATTTGTCGCATGCGAATGACCCTTAAGCTTAACCTCACTCAGCCCCGGATCAGTATAAACTAGGTGCGCCGCTCGTAACTGATGGTGGCCAATGACAAAGTCATCCGAGATCTTCTCCCAAACGGTGGCACCCAGGAGATGCTGCGTCCTGATTGTCGGGTCTCCAAGGAAGTCGGGGCTAGAGACCATCTGGAGGTACTCCTCAGCGGGCATGGGGTCCCATTTTCTGAGACCGATCTCAGTGTAGTCGACGGTGAGATTCGGAGCGACGATGCCGCGGAGACGGTCCCAGTCCTGAAAGTCAGCGACAAGTTTCCCATATGTGTAAGGAGGCCCTTACTTTGGAATCGTAGCTGTCAGCCCAGTCGAAGGCAACCTTTTGCAGGGCAAGGAAATCTAAACAATTAGCGGTGTGGCTTATACTACAATGGTGTAAACTCGCCGTGAAATTCAACTTGGGCCTTCGCCATGATCGGATGGAGTAGAAAAGCAAAGAAAAAGTAGAAAATTAGCATATTGACAGCAGAGTAAACATGGCCGTCAGCGATACTTAAATATCAGCATTCCAAGCGTATCTGCATGCGGCCAGATCTATTATTACCGCTTTCGGAATCCGAGAGCAGACACTGAGACAATGCATTCCTGATTTGTACTTCGCTTCCGGTACAGTATCTCTATATAAGGCTCGTAAGCCCCTGCAGGAAAGCAAGATACTGACACATCTACGTTCTTACACCTAGTTACCTACTTGCACTTCACAATGGTTGCCCTCACTCCCCAGATCTTCACCGGAAAAGTCGCGCTTGTCACCGGTGGTGGCCGCGGAATTGGCGCTGGAATAGCAGGCGAGCTTGCCCGTCGAGGAGCCCAAGTCGCCATCAACTACGCCCACAGCCGCGACTCCGCCCAGAAAGTCGTTGATGCCATCAGCGCAACAGGTGCGCAAGCAGCCGCCTTCCAAGCGGACCTGACCAAGCTCGAAGAGATCGAAGGCCTCTTCAAGCAAGTCACCGCCCATTTCGGCCGTCTGGATATCGTCGTCTCGAACTCTGGCCGCGAATCCTTCATGCCGCTGCCTGAGACAACTCTCGAAGCCTTCAATGATGTCTTCGACCTCAACACTCGTGCGCAGTTCTTTGTCGCCAAGAACGCCTACGATTACATTTCGCCCGGTGGCCGTGTAATTCTTATGTCGTCCATCGCCGCCGGTGTGGGTGTCCCCGGACACGCACTATATGCAGGAAGCAAGGCGGCGGTCGAAGGATTTACGCGCTGTTTTGCGGCGGATTTTGGGAAGAAGAAGTGCACGGTCAACACGATTGCTCCTGCGGGGGTTAAGAGTGACATGTGGCTGCAGAATTCGTGGCGTTATGCCCCTGGCTGCGACAAGGGGTCGTCTTTGGATGACATCGAAACTGCCCTTGCTAATGGAAGCCCCCTGGGCCGGTGTGGAGTGCCGGAGGATATTGGCCGCGTGGTTTGCCTGTTGGCCAGCCGTGATGGTGAATGGATCAATGGTGAGTTTCTTGCATTTGTTCATTTATCGCGTCGTTCTAATGCAAGTGATATAGGGCAAATTATTCCGGTTAATGGTGGAGCGAACATCTAAGACACGTATTTACATTTACATGTTGTTCTAGTCTGGAATGATATTAATAGATAGAGTTGACATATTTGGCATACAATTCAGTTAACATGAACAAAGTGCAGAGTGTAATCGAGCATCTATCCACGTATTTTGTAGAAAAGATTCCAAATACTAGAACAGTGTCTCGGAATTTGTCTTTGCAGATGCAGTTCGCATGCTAATTTTAACTGCCGTTCTCGATGCGGTCTGCACCCAAGAATTCCATTCTATTCCGTCGTGTCCCGTGGAACAACGCTCAATAGGATTGTTGCAACTGGAGAGAGGACGGTTCTCGATCTCAAATCGATAAATAAGATCGACTCTAACCAAAAACGGCTAACACGAACGCGGGTTCGAATACCCGTGCTCGAACATTACTGAAGGCAGGAATGTTATATATCTTCCGAATTGGGAAGTATTGCATTCTCGGCCTCCTCGCATTCCTGCAACCAGCACTCTGCATGTAGATTAGCTGATAATATGAGAGTACTTAAGACACTGTATTGTGTGCTTTACTATTGCTGGGAACAATAACCAGTAGCTCAACAGTCACAATGGGTTGGATCCTCGGAGAAAAGTTCAACACTGTTTACCCACACAAGGGTTCTATCAAGGTCTTGTGGGAGACTCGTTGGAAGTTTGCCGTGCGTCTCCAAGCCAATACATACTAGCAGGTACTAACTGTAGCAGTGCGAGAAATCCATCTACCCCTTCCATGATGGCAATATTGAGGACTTTGAGCCTATCTTCCAACAGTTGATTGAGGTGAGCAAGAAACACCATATATTCAATCTAACACTGCTAACGAACCCAGAAAAACATCAATGACGCATCTACAGATGAATACACCCATACCTTCCTCCCTGTAGCCTCCAACCTCGAAAAGAAAGCCGAGGAAGCTATCCGCAACAACCAAACAGACAAAGCATCCGACTATCTCCGTCGTGCCGCCGTTGTCTACCGCATCTCTCGCTTCCCTTACATCGACTACACAAACAAGAATGACAAAGACGATATCAAATGGTATGCCTTCAACCGCCAGAAGGAGGCCTACCTGAGAGCTGCCTCTTTCTGGAAGCCTACCATCAACGAAGTCATCATCCCCCACACCCACCGCGCCTCCATCGATGGCGAGCATATTCCCATCTACACGCGCTTCCCAGAAGAGGCTTGCGCGGGCAACCCCGTTCCTGTTGTGCTGTTGTTGACAGGTCTTGATGGATATAGGCCTGACAACAGCCAGCGTACACATGAGATCATCTCGCGCGGCTGGGCGGCGGTTGTCTGTGAGATCCCAGGGACAGCAGATTGTCCCGCTGATGCGGCGGATCCGGACTCACCAGATCGGTTGTTGAGCAGTGTGCTTGACTACATGGCGGGAAGACCGGAGTTGGATACCAACAAGGTTGTTGTTTGGGGGTTAAGTGCGGGTGGTTTCTATGCTATTCGCGCGGCGCATACGCACCGTGCAAGATTGGCTGGTGCGATTGCCCACGGCCCCGGAAGTCATTACTTCTTGGATCCGGAGTGGTTGAGCAAAGTCAACGATCATGAGTATCCGTTCTTGTACGCCCCTCTTTCCTTTTTGGAAAAGTACTGCAGCTAATGAAATAGGTTGACTCCCGCCTGGGCTAAGAAATATGGCTACGACAACGACGCCGATTTCGCCAAATACGCACAGAAAAAATTTTCCCTCGTGGAGACTGGTATCGTCGACCAGCCCAGCTGCAGACTTCTGCTTTTGAACGGTGTCAACGACGGTGTTACTCCTATCGAGGACTGTATGGTTCTCTTTAACCATGGCAGCTCGCCCAAAGAGGGACGGTTTTTCGAGGGTCTGCCACACATGGGATACCCAAATAGCTTGCCGGTGTCGTATCAATGGTTAGAGGAAGTTCTTGGGAAGAAAGATGTGAAGAATTAGGCATTGTGTGAATAGTATTAGTATATAGTGAAGTCATCACTAACATTACACGGAGTATACTACCAGTTCTGTGATCTAACTATTTTCAAATTTTTGCATTCGGTAATTACCATGTAGAATCAAATGTGATGAAAGCCCCATACAATGCCGAAAACTGGCTTATCCTTTATATCTGGAAAGATGTGTACACACCTAGAAGGCTCTTCATAATACTTCACAAATACAGCATGATTTTTCCATAGAACGCAGTGCCATAGCTTACTTGTTTCTAACCTTAACAAGACCAAATGAATTGCCCAAATCCCTTTCGACCCAACAACGGGCCTGTATATACACTTCACATTCCGACACATCAACGAAAACAATACTAAGATAGCCCTTCCAATGCCATACACACCCCAAAACACCAATCAACAACCCAATCCCCATCGCTCTCTTTTTACTTACTCTTCCGCTTTCCGAAAGAAGTCCAAGGACAAAAAGTCATCATCTTGAATAGCCGGAGCAATAAGAGTGTTTTCCGGTTTCGACAGAGCGTCAAGGCCTCCCTCAGTATGCCAGTAGCCCTTATGGCCCTGAAATCCCGGCTTCCAATAAGGTACAGCCCCAGCCCACTCATTTGTGGGTCTCGGTATGGAGTCTGTTGTATGCGGAGTGGGAGAGTCAGGGATAGTAGGCTCTGGTGTAGAGGGTGCAGAAGGCGCAGAGGACTCGGAAGTAGGTTGGGGATCTGGGCCGGGTGTTATATAGTTGGTTGTCGCAGGAGTATTTGGTACAGATGCGACGAGAGGACTGGACTCTGGAGTAGATTTAGAAGTCGGATCAGGTTTGATGTAGTCAGGGCCTGTAACTGGGGTCGCCGGTTGAGGGTTTGCACCTGGAATACTTGCAACCTGGGGACTCGAGGCTGGCGGGCTGACACTTTGAAGGTTCGACGGAAGCTCTGCCAAATCAGAGCTCTGACTCGGGTCCCAGGAAGCCCTGTTTATGTTAGCTTTTATCCATTATACCATCCGCAGAAGAATACTTACCCGTCATCACCCGGGGTAAGCTGGGACATGGCTACATTATCCCCAATGTTTCCATCCGCGTTACCGGATGTGGGTGCTCCATAGCTAGAGCAAATTTGCTTGTGATCCTTGGGGATCGTCATGTTAATATGCTCAGGTGCTTCAATCAAAGTTGCGACTAAACCCGACTCAACGTGCCATTCAATATGGCAGTGCAGCAACCAGATCCGTATAAAAGGTCAGCATCATAATTCCATCCTGCTAGGCATTGGAAAACTTATCTGGGTTATCAGCACGGAACCGAATCACACTGTGACCGTTGTTCTGCACCATGATAGTATCACGCTGAACAGGCGTCGACGAGATATTCGCAAAGTACCCGTTAAACATTCCGCCGTCTACAGCGGACCGCTGCAAGACCTGGAACTGGTGCCCATGCAGATGCCACGGGTGCAGGTTACCGTGATGGTTGTTGATCACGATCTCGACGACCTCGCCATAGTTTACGACCATCGGGTTGACCTGTCCGTATATTGCCTCATCTGTGGGGTCGTCTGCCGTCAACGCTGTGTATAGTGTGGGCACTTCCGGCGCCCTATATGTCTGGCCATTAACAGTGAACCGCGAGACGCCATTAATATTCCTAGACCCCGTGTGTAGGATAATTTGCTTGTCCACAGGCTCCAGGAGTGGCTCCTTGCCAAGAGGAACAAACTCCACATCGTCAACAAAGTCTTGATTTGGATCGAGATTGTGAACGGATGGTGCCGGCGGTAGCTCTTTGGCATCATCATAGACGAGCCACGCAGTAGCATTAGGGTTAAATCCTGCCGGTATATCCCGATTTTCGTAGAAAAACATCATGTTGATGTCCGTCGTGTCCCAGATGGCATAGTTGCGGCTGATATCAGGCTTGGTACGGATGAGAACACTCATACGTTGCCCGGTTGTGACACGCAACTTCTTGTCATGAACTGGGTACGGTACAGTATAGATACCATCTACTTCGACAACAGTCATGTCATGACCCTCAAAAATCCACGTATGACCGGGCCAGTTGCCCAGACAGACAATGTGCACGAGATACGTCTTGTTGGGCTCGACCTTAATCTTGGCATCAGATGCGTCGTTTATCAGCGTTGAGTCAGGGAGTGGCTCAAAGCCGCCATTTGCATTTCCATTTTCCACGGACTGATAAATGTTCAGGAGAGTTGGCATTTGCTCGTTGTACCAGTCGGTGAAGGTAAGGGTGAATTCGTCGTCGAATTCAATCGGAGTCAAGGGATCGTGAACAATCAATGGACCACGTAGGCCGTCGGGGTATTGACCCATGTTATGCGAGTGATACCAATATGTCCCTGTTTGGTTCGCCTACCTCGTGTTAGCCGACGTGCTCTCTCATCCGAAAGGGGCAAGCGCACCATAAAATCATAAGTCATCCTACTGCCAGGAGCAAGCGGACACTGAGTGACATCTGACGACCCATCCATCGTGCCCGTCATATATTGACGGAATCCATGCCAATGGATACCTGTCGTCTGATTTCCCAGTCCATTGTACACATCCACGATTAACCGATCCCCCAAGTCGACATCGACCTGTGGGCATGGCCATTCTCCGTTGATTCCAATCACGGGACGTGAGTAACCATTAGGAGCTGCGTTGACCCAGGTGATATTCCAGGATAAATGGACGTCTTTGGCGAGTGCAGACTGTGCCAGCCAGGAGAGACCGAAGAGCACGGCTGCTTTAGCCATGGCGAATCGCCGATGCCTCAAAACGGAATAGGGATTAAAAGATTGGATTAGTTAAACAGAATAACGCAACAATATCGCCAATTATATTGGGAAACATTCGAGGAAAGTGGACAGAACGGGATATATACAAAGTTCCAAAATCACTGTGAACAAAGGACAGCTGGGCTACTATTCCGGCATCTGAAAAAAGGGCGCTTGGTACCTGTATTCGGAAACCAAATTGGGTAATTTAGCTTGCCGAAAAATGTGGCATTTTCTCCTTGCATCAATCTAACATGTTTACATTGCGGTAAGACCTGAACACGGATAACTGTTACTAGCAAGGGCTGCTATCATTCTGCACATTTACCGCTCTATTGAACCTACACCCTTGATCTAAACACCTCGGAATTGGAAAAAAAAAAAAAAAATCGAGTCTATAGATAGCTCTCCGGCACGTCCGGCCATGCATCGATACCGTCTAGCAATACCATTCCCATGCCGCCGTGTAGATGAGTCAATGTGTGGCAATGGAGGAAAAAAGGCCCCGGGTTGACCACTTGGTATCGGATTGCCAACCACGACTCTCCAGCGGGCGACGTTACAAATGTGTCCCGGTACAGTGGATTGTAAAGGGAGAATAATTCGGGGTGTTGCCGGGCTGCTTCATTGACATCCGGCCACTGGAACTTTCCTGTTCCCCGGCCAATGATAAAAGCTTTGTTGGAATGCTTGTGCATCGGATGCGGAGGCTGCACGACTGTCGGCTCGCTTATTTCCAATTGGTAAACCAGGTCAACCCAAGTGCCGTTTGTTGTCGTGATTTTGAGCGCATCTGCGAGTTGTGGGCTGTCTGGATTGTGAATAATCGGGTACATCGCATCTAGGTCTGCAGGAAACAATTCTGATCCATCCAAGGTCCATTTCCACGAGGAGCCAATTCGGCCCAGCGTCAGGAGATGGAAGTCATCGGCCCTTCGTGCTGGACGAATAGGTGGAAATGGTGGCAAGTTGCTGGTATCCAGCGGCTCCACGGAGTCCGAAACGGGGGCTCCACCATAGTTGATGTATGCCTCCGACTCACGCTTATTGTTCTCGCCTCCCTGATAGGTAACTGTGCCATAGCCCGAGATTACCTGCTGAGCTCCAGTGCTCGCGACACGCATTGTATATGAAGCAGGCTCTTTATCAAGCTTGACCATGGCCGAATAGCGTTCCCCGTTGTATATCTCAATGGAGTGGGCCAATTGGGGTTCGATATACCGCCCGTCCACTTCATAGATGTATAAGGGGTGCTCATCAATGGAGGCTACAAGAGCCTTGATACCGGCCGCACTAATGAAGTTAAAGCTTGCCCATTTTTGCGATGCATCTACTGAGAACCCGGCATGAGGGCCTTCGCTCGGTTCGCAGCCGGAGTTCAGACCGGGAGGGAGATTATCGGGGTGGTGCTCCCAGTCTCCTTGTAGCGTATTCACAAATGGCACACAGCTAGTAACGTTAGAAACAGATCCCGCCTTGAGACAAAGAAACCATATCTTACCCCTTGTCAGTCAAAGTAGCGTTGATAACTTTTTGGGCTGGCGCTGGTTGGTATGAAGTCAATTCCTCGGGATCCTTGCAATAGACAGATCCCATGCCGTTAACAAGAATGCTATCCGAGCAGCTAGGTTCTGTTAGAATCTGATAATTGGAAATTAATGACTGGTACTTACAAGATATCGTAACCGGTGTCTTCCATTGCTTGCATATAGTCGACTCCTGTCAGGTGATCCCAGTCCGAAAGAATCACTGAAATGGGGTTTTTCTCTGCTTCTTTCATTGCCTCGAGATCATTATGGTCGCTGGATATTTTTGAGAATGGATTTTCCCGATCTGGTGATGGTCTACAAAAGTATTAGCTCAGTTCAAAATCTTGTCCTTTAGAATTTACACGCACCTAATATGGATTGCTCCATAGAGACCATCCATAAGTAGTGATGTATCATGAGAATGATACCTGCGTGGGTTAGCATTATTTTATATGAATAGGTATGTACAACGTCTAACCAGTATGTTCCATAGTCATTTGCGCGCCACTTGTAGACGTAATTGCCCTCGGGTTGAATGGGGAATTGGGTCAAACCCGGCACCCCATCAGAATATGGGGTGCCTCTTTGTCTATATCTTGTTAGTTATGAGGGGAGAGAATGGCTATAGGCCACATACTCAATCCCGTGAAAATGAATGGTCGTATTGAATGGTGTGTGATTGTTCACTTCAACCTGTTTACAGTTAGCAATGGTGGCCATCATCACAATTTATTCAGTCCATACAGTCACATCATCCCCCTCGTCAGCATATAGCGGTGGCCCTGGAAACCGGTCATTGACAAAGATCAGTTCCCGTTGCACACCGTTTGGGGACCCAGGCACCCAGGTCAAGTCCAAAGTGTAATGGACCTGGGAAGCCCGGGCAAATGCTGCCATAAAGAGGCAGACACCAGCGAAGGCCATCGCTGCGGTAAGTCGGCTTGAATATGTGGTAAAACTATGGGCATAAATGCGCGTTTCAAAATTGGCAAATACCAGCAGGAATTTAGAATGCCTAGAGTTTATAAATACTCTTGCAGCGACTCTCCATATCGCCTTTCATGTCTAAGCGTCCCACGCTGAATCCGGAGATTCAGCCGAAAGCAGTCGATAATCAGTCTCGGAGCCCTGATAAATGGCTCAAATCGGCAAGGGTGTGTCTTGAATTGGAAAGGGAGATCCTGATCCCGGTCCGTGGCTGGTATGCAGGTCTCCTCATCCCTAGCTGCAAGCCACTTCAGGCCAGGCCATATCCCTTTTCCGGATATCTTTTGTTGAAACTTCAACCAAAGAAATTTCTGTGTTATCCTTCTATGATGTCAATCGTGTCAGGGTGTGATATTGTGACTCCATTATATTCTGCAGCTATCATATGGGTTCCGTACCTGTCTGAAAGCATAAATATCTGCATAGGTCTGCAGAAGCCCCTCGCTGCTTGTAGATGTATAATATCCATAAATCCATCATTGATCGGGATTTGGTCGAATTCATTATTAATCGAGTTGCATCCTATGTGTCTGTAATGTATATTGTTTCCTGTCCTGGAAGCAGGTATTGATTTGCCATCGGTGCTGCAGATAAGGCACTTGTGAAAGAGAATAAGAGAAACGAAAAGTGATGGAACAACACAAAGGAAAAAAGGAATGATTGCAACAAAGAGAAAAGAAGCGGATCGTTACTGCAAAATGATCATGAGCAGTCAAGAAACCTCCGTAGTATTCCAGACATTTGATATGCCATTCTATACTACTACGTACTCTACGTCGCGTATTATAACTGTCCAGGAAATATCCATTGGGCACCATTTTCATTATTAGAGGTCACATTCATCTGGCTATAAAAGCTCTTTGATGGCAAGTATGCGCGCGTATCTAACCGGTTTTGCTTGAGCAAAAGACAAAGCGGGCTGTCTCATCGGCTTGGTCTATGTAGACAATGTTCTTTGGAGATAGATATAGCCTGATATATATCTTTTATTATTAGTAGGACACTCATAAACCTCATCAATTACACTTCCTGCAAAACCACTCTTTCCTTACTCTGCTATACGTTCGTCCATACAAGCAAACATCGGTATCGCAATGAACACCTTCGGTCTCACCATGTTCTCAATCCTCATAGCCATATTCGGCTACTTTCAATGTATTCCTCTGACAGGCATCAATCGACTGCAGGACTGTCTGAGAAAGGAATACGCCTTGGGCCATTTCGGAATGATGGTTGACAGATTTTCCCCAGTCGCTTATGACAACGATTCTTTTGCGAGCTCCGAAATACAGTCTGATGCACCGTCCGCTGTGGTTTTGTTGACATCATCTAAACTGGAACCAGTTGGTTATGCTGTGGACACCGTTATGGCCAACTTCAGTGCTTCCGTGGATGATAAAATAGGATATACAACCGATATAGTGTCGTTGGGTGCTGACCAGAATGAGTCTTATTCTGGGTTCTTCCACGACACTTACTGCCCTTATCTGATCGCAATCTGCTCTCGGTATGCGGGATTTCCATCGCAGATTTGGCCAGTTATAAAAAGCTTTTTCGGGCTTGCGGTACCTCTAGGGCCACTTGTCATACTCGTGGGGTCGCTGACCGTCGCCTTCACGTATTGGCGGAAGTTACGGACAGCTGGCGCCGAGGTCATGAGATTGACCAGTAAGGTCCAATCCAGAAGAGCTTCTCTCCAACGAAAGATCGACCTAGCAGCCTCGGTAGTCGATCAGACACTCGACGAGATTGCAAGACATATTCCAGCAGAACAGGAGCGCATCCACCAGTATCTGGCGTCCTTTCGTCCAGACGATGTTATCAACCAGGAGATTAATGCATTCCGCGAGAAGCTTGAGTTTTTTATCCAGAGCGAATTCGACAAACAGATTCACTTGGTGAGGGATTATCTGGAGGAGCTCGAGCAAGTACGCCAAACTCTCCCAGGTCCTGTAGAAATTCGAGCCCAATGTGAGAAATTCCAAGAGACGTTCGAGCAAGCCAAGGAAGTGCATAGCAACCTGAAAGATGCCTTGAAGCATATCGATGAGCTTTTGCGTTCGAAACAGACGCCGTCACTTTCTCAGGTTGACGACGAGTTTCATGCTGTGCGTTCTATCTCCAGCAACGAAGGAACAGGCCCGAGAAATGTAAATGAGCGCATCCGTGGCAATACAGATACGCGATCTCGGTCATTGTCACGGTGGGTGATGGCGTCGGGTCGTCACGAAATGACACCAGAGGAATTTAACAAGGCACTCGAGATCCGACGTGAGAGGGTGAATATGAGGTGCGCAAACCGGGTTAAAACAGATTCTGTTTCATCGAATGGTCAAAGTTGTACTGCAATGACCGACCGCTGCTCTCGGTAGACCTCTTTTGGTCTGGTTTGATCAATGCTGGATCATTGGGATGCGGACATGATATTTGTATGTCGGTTGTACTTTGATAGACTGCATGTAACAGGCTGAATTTAGAAAAGAATCTGTATTCTTGTGGACACCTTGGGCTTAGAATGATAATGACAAGAGTGTTCAGTAACGGTAGAAGTAGAAGCAAATGTGGAAATTTTCCGGAATACTTCCTTCAACATGTTTCCGGTTCGGATTGTCTGACATACGCTTGAATGAAGCAGCGTACCAAGGTGCTCAGTCTTTCCTTCTTGTTCATGTATCTGTAATCATACAGAAGTCAACAATCAAGGATTGGAAAAGAAAGAGAAGCCATCGATATGTCAAAAGTACTAAATTAAGCATTGGCTTTGCATGCTTTGTGGCGGGTATTTGACAATACGAAAGAAGGATACACCAAAGAGAAGCAAAAAAACATATATGAAGGTTGGATCAAAGACAACATTGACAAACGCCATGTACTATATTTGTGAATTCATTGTCTCGAGCACTTGCGGCTGCATAGATTTACATCGACACCACTCGCTTTGGTCGAAAATGAATACTAGTACCCTTGCATATATATGGACGCATTTTCCATATTCCTCATGCAAGTATTACCAAAGGAATTTCCCTGACAAAATAACCAGAACACGCAGTCAAGAAGCCACCATCCTCAATTTGTCCCCCAATGCGCTCGGGAAAGCTACTCGAAAACCACCCAGCAGGGTCTGCGAAAGCATCAAAAGATTGCAAGTTTACAAAGATGGGACGGAGCAGCATCAAGCCAGAGACAGTCACCACCGAGATTCAATTAATCTGTGTTGATCTCCAAGTTGAAAGGTAGGAACATGTACAGCCCACAGACCAAGAAAGACCCACAGAGACGAGAACACATGCGATGCCATTCTGGTGATTAAATCGAGAATACCTGGCCATAGAGCCACGCTTGAGTATGCAAGAATGGCCCTCTCCGCAGCATTTGAGCAAGGAGCATTAATGGTGCATCCCATCAAAGGACAGAATTTCGTCTACAATGGAAGTGCTAGATTACTATCAAGTTAAAACCAATGTTTCAGAGCTCAAAGACAGAATATTGCCCTTAAAGACGAGCTGAAAGAGCTCATGTATATTTAGATGATGGTTAGGAGACGGTTCCTCAACACCTATAAGCGAAAAAAGTTGAATAAATTCGACAGCTTTAATTGGCATGCCATCGAGACAGTAAATCAAATGTTTCACTCCGGTGATGCCCGTTTTGATGCGACGTTTGGAAACGAACTGATACAGATGTCTTCAAAGGGATGTATGGGCTCGCTCCAGTACAAGCTTTGAGAGTTGGTGAATTCATCATAACCCCAATCCTTTAGTTACAATTATAGTAGCAGTATCAAAGCATCAACCGACTATCTAAGCCATAAACCGACATGCAAGCCAAATGGCCTTCAAATATACCGACCATTATAATTCACAAATCGAAGCCCGCTTTCATAAGTTTATTTAACCTTTCGCGGATTCGAGTTTTGACGAGACGTATTTGGAAAAGATACAGCTACTCACGCTACGTACAAGAATTTGGCATGATTGCCAACAGACTGGTTTATGGGAATGGAGATGGAAGACTTAATATGCGTTTGTAACCGACCTTTGTTGTCGCTACATTTTTTTTTTACCAAAAACATTTTGAACCGACATAGATGTTATATTTTGCTCTAATCCTGTAGACTACATATTTTTTGCTTATATTGGGACTAACAAGTCGTTAGAGAATGCTCCTCTGTTACTATGTACACTTCCCACGAGAATCACGACAACTGCTTTCCAATAACCACACCATAATAGATAGTAGCAAGAAGAGTGACCATATTGAGTAAGCTCGACACTCCATGAATCTTACCAAACTTCTTGTTCAATGCCTGCATTTGCTTGGAGTGGGGAGGAGAATCGTAACTCTTCTTGCCGTCACGGGTTTCTAGGCCCAATCAGTTCAGTTTTCAACTAGCATTTTCACAAGTTCAATCATCACATACCCTGCCTTTTCCGCTCCTTCATAACATTCACCGTGAGCGGACGCAGAATAAACTGATTGGCGAGACCTGTCACCACCGCAGTAGCCATCGGCAACAGCGTGCTGAATCGGTTCTCCGGAGCCAAAAGTCCGGAAACTCCGAGTGTCTGTCCGCCTTTACTGGCGGTCAGAGCAACCACGACCGGGAGGGCTGATTGCAGAGTGAAGTAGATGGGGAAGGTTGCGGTCTGCAGCTGGGCGAACTGGGGGCGCGGTAGAGCTCTGAAAGCAACCACGCCAGAGACAAAGGACTAGTAGATGCTTCTTTAGCTTGCATATTTAATTGTCCAAGGAAGTAGTCATACCTGATAGACCTGGACACCCAGCAGAGTGCCATAGCTGGCAAGAGTTAGTGCATGTCTCAGTTGAAAGTGATTGGATATACAAACCTGAGAACGTGGTATGGTCGAGGGTCAGTCATTCTAATGGCTAGAACGAACCAAATGTATCAGTCTGCACTATGTAGAGAAGAAAAGCGTAGTCGGATGTCACTTGCTGCGGAGATGCAGGTGTTTGGGTGGGGAGCCGGATATATTATGGCCACGCACCTGCATTTGGTGTTCTATTACCACGCATGCTATCGAACTGTGTCTAACTAAATCCACGACAAGATGTGCAAAGACCACGCAGCTAATCAGATGATGTCATGTGCTTTCGTGTTCCGCCTCCAACCCAAATAGGAAATATCGCGCGTCTGCTGCCTGGTGCACGTGTTTCGCAGCACTCTTTCTCGTTTACTCTACGCTTCCCTTTTTCTCCCTTTATTTGGCCACTTCTACACTTCTACGCCCTCAAAGTGACCATGGCTGAAAAAGAAGCTACGGTGTACATCGTCGATGTCGGCCAGTCGATGGGGGAGCGCCGTCAGGGACGATCGGTGACAGATCTAAAATGGAGTATGCGCTATGTTTGGGATCGAATCACGGCTACGGTACGATTACTTAGACATAAGGGCTCATATACTCTTGTTGACATTGGATGCGCAGGTGGCTACAGGGCGAAAGACGGCCATGGTTGGAATGCTTGGACTAAGGACAAATGGTGAGGGCTATACTTGATGCAGCACTGTTGATCCGCTGAGACGAGGGACAGGGACTTTAAACGAGCTGCAGGATGATGAACACTTTGAGAACCTCTCCGTGTTACAGGAAATCAGGCAGTATGTCTTTCCTATTCTCAATTGTTGTTGATGTTGGGCTGACGGATTAGGATGCTCATGCCAGATATCAAGAGGCTGCGTGATGAGATACAACCTAGTGATACTGACAGCGGCGACGGTAAGGGGAAAAAATGGCATTTTGCTTTGGGTCAAGCTTTTGGATATTAACTCAGTCTGTCAGCTATATCGGCACTCATTCTGGCTATTCAGATGATCATCGTCCAGTGCAAGAAGCTCAAGTATAAGAGGAAGATCGTCCTGGTCACCAATGGGCAAGGGCACATGAGCACTGAGGGCCTCGACCAGATTACCAGCAAGATTAAGGAGGATAACATTGAACTTGTTGTTCTGTGAGTGTTTTGAGGAACTGCACGGTGACCAGTGCTAACCCCCTTCAGTGGTGTTGACTTCGACGATCCGGAATATGGTTTCAAAGAGGAGGACAAGGACCCAATAAAGGTCTGCTGTCTGTTTTTATTATGCCTTATGTCCACTGACACTCGTCAACTTTGCAGGCAGAAAACGAAGCTCTCCTGCGAGGTCTTGTTGAAGACTGCGATGGTGCTTACGGAACATTAGAGCAGGCCATTTCGGAAATGGAGATCCCCCGAGTGAAGCAGACCAGAAGTATGGCAACCTTTAAAGGGTATCTCCAGCTTGGAGATCCGGGGAATTATAAAAATGCCGTCAAGATCCCCGTGGAGCGATACTATCGAACATACGTTGCAAAGCCTCCAACAGCCAGCTCGTTTGTTCCTCGCTCGGATACCTCAGATAGTCAAGAGGACCCCAATTATGCTCAATCGTCTGCCACTATCGGTGCAACCCAGGGCAATCAATTCGGAGAGGGCAGCAATCTGACCAGTGTGAGATTCATGAGAACCTATCAGATCACGGATGAGAATGCGCCGGGAGGAAAGGTCGAGGTCGAACGGGACGAGCTTGCCAAAGGTTACGAATATGGACGGACTGCCGTGCATATCGATGAAACTGATCAGAATATCACGACCCTTGAAGCACCTATGGGCATGGAATTGATTGGCTTCGTACAGAGTGAAAAGGTATGTTGGCCGACATTAGTGACTTTCGTGAACTGATGATTCTCTCAGTACGACCGTTATATGCACATGTCCACCACCAATATCATCATTCCCGAACGTACCAACGATGCAGCCGCGCTAGGACTTTCTTCATTCATCCATGCTCTATTTGAATTGGAATGCTACGCTGTCGCACGGTTGGTAGTAAAGGAAAATAAGCCTCCGCTCATGGTGCTGTTGTGCCCATTGATCGAACCGGACTATGAATGCCTCCTCGAAGTACAGCTGCCATTTACCGAAGACGTCCGTACATACCGTTTCCCGCCACTGGACAAGGTCATTACTACTTCAGGAAAGGTGGTCACAGAGCACCGGAATCTTCCCAATGATGATTTGGTGAACGCGATGAGCGAATACGTGGATAGTATGGAGCTCGTTGATGAGGATGACGAAGGGTGCGTCATCTGGTTTTGTGTGAGAGCTGGGCTGGGCTAATAAATGCAGGAAACCTGTCGAGACATTCCCAATCGAAGATGCATTCTCACCAGTGCTGCACAGAATCGATTCAGCGATCCGTTTCCGGGCAACCCATCCGAATGACCCACTGCCACCACCGGCCGAGATCCTGACAAGGTTCTCTCAGCCACCAGAGGAGGCGGTCCAGAGAGCAAAGAAGTACCTTGACAGACTGACGGATGTAGCCGATGTCAAGAAAGGTCAGCCTTTCACCCTTTTCCTAAATATGCACATGCTAACGATACCTGCAGTACCACCTAAGTCGAAGGGCCGCAAGCGCACCCGCGAAATCGAAAAGCCGTTGTCTGGTCTTGACGTCGATGCTCTCCTCCATCAAGAGAAGCGTACTAAGATCTCACCTACCAATTCCATCCCCGAATTCAAGCAAACGCTATCGCACGCAGAGAACGTCGATACTATCAGTGACGCCGTGAAGCAGATGACGGCCATTGTCGAAAATCAGGTCAAGAACAGTCTCGGCGATGCCAACTATGACCGGGTTGTTGAGAGCCTTGGTGTTATGCGCGATGAATTGATCTCCTACGAAGAGCCAGCTTTGTACAACGATCTTCTGAAACTGCTCAAGGACAAGTTGTTTAAGGAGGAACTTGGTGGCGATCGACGGGAGCTGTGGTGGCTCATTCGGAGGAGTAAGATTGGGTTGATTGACAGCAATCAATCTGATCGATCCGAGGTCTCGGAGGATGTGGCTAATGAGGTAAGTATCCGTGTCCTAGTAGTCTACAAGCAAATGTTGATCGTTCCAGTTCATGTCTTCGCGATGAGATTCTTGGCTATAAGCAGGTTGGTATTGGATAAGGAACCATCGGATAGCTTCATTAAGATTGGTCGTAACTGGTTACGATACTCATGCATGTAATGATCTTGGAATAAACGCCGGTAATGAACTCAAGAGATCTTCCCCAACCTCCTCTTGGAAATATCGAGTTTGCCTTGTAACCTGTAAAGTCTGGTCAGCATCATTCGCTACACGAATGAGAATCGAAACCACATACCGATCAGTATCCTCATCCGCCAGCCTCAGCAGATCATTCTGAACCTGCAACTCCCCATTAATCGCAATCCCCAACTCCTTCTGCCTCGCCACAATCTTCCTCAACTCCTCCAGCCCCACATCCTGATCCTGCATCGTCTCCCTCTGCAACTGCAACACACCCTGGTTATCTAACTCACGCGTCCTTTCCGTCTCTTTCCCGAGAACTCTCCCAGAACGAGCTGGCTTGCGAGCACCCGCACCACCAACAAGCGCTTCTTTATCCTCAAGCGACGCAACAGCATTATCAATCCTTCCCTTCGCAGCAATCGCATTCAACAAATCCTCCAACCCATCCTTCTCCTTCCGCGCATTTACAAGTAAATCCCTCCGTCGCCGCAGCTCCCCTTCACCAAGAACAACCCCATCACCCCATCCATTCCCGCTTCGCTCCCGGCTCTGACTCCGACTATCACCACCCCCGTTCTTCCCCTTCGACGACGAAATATCACTTAGATTCTTCAACCCTTCTTCTAGCGCAGCGATTAGAGATCCTGCACGTACAAGAGCGCTCTTCGCCATCGCCGAACTCTCATGTTGCTTCTGCGGCGTGGTCTCCTGGTCCCGTCTCGTGAGCTGTAGTCGCGCATCATGTAAATGAGCCTTCATATCCCTGAAACAATCCAGCCACAGCGTAGGATCGGTAATTGCTTTTCCGCTCCCGCCGGGCCCCGACGCAGCCGCTGGATCTGTAATCGCCGCATGGAGCCGTGCAGTCGTATGCGAACCGTTGTCTTTTGCACCCGCCGCACCAGACGCGGTATTCGGAAGATTCAAGAACGCGCGCCAGGCGCTAGAGTTACGCCACTGGGGATCAGCGTCATTGTTTATAGCGCGGAGGTAAGATTCGAGACCTGCGCGGCGTTGTTCGCGGAGGGATGCGTTGGAGACAGTGTTTGCGAACCAGGATTTCGGGGGGAGCGGGGATGGTGGTGGGGATGTTGTTTGGGAGGTAAGTGCTGTGTGGAAGGAGGAGAAGTCGGAGTAGCGTTTGGAGAGGGTGAAGGAGCGGAGGGGGAGACGGAGGGTGATGTTGTACAGGGTGTAGGGGGGGGATGTTGGAGAGAGGGAGGTGGTTGGGATGGAGATTTCGGGGGTGGGCATGTTCTGTGTTATCTTGTCGCTGTTATGCCCTTGTTGTCTGGCGAGGATGTGTTATTATAGTTGGATTGACATTGCTGTGTCGTGGGTGCAACGGTGAGGTGTCTGGTGATAAAGTCGGTCTGTTGGACAGCGGCGCCTAAACAATGACGCCACCAGCATCACGGGTTCCTACATCGGATATCCCAGGGTACCTGAACAGAACATAGTTATTGTTGATAGTATTATTCAGTGTTGTTCAAGTCTATTAATATGAATGCATGGGTATCTAATTGATCTGCCATATCTCCCTGGCCTCCAACAGATCTCTCTGTCCGTAATACTCGCCTACCACCGTGATGATCATATCCAGCATAGCTCGAGTCTGCATGGCCACATCGCCAAGGTTCTCTTCTCTGTCAGAATGCGCCTGTACCTGACCGTTCTCATCCACATGCCCCTGGATTTTCGCCTGGAGTCGCGCCTTGGCTGCTTCTAGTTCGTCGGTTGTATTCTCCGCTTCGACGTCTTTGATATCGTGATCCTGTGCTGCGCTTTCAGCAGACGCAGCCTGTTCACCAACGCCGCCTGTTCCTGCTTCCTCAACATGCACTTCGGCCTGCTCTTCTACCTGCCCCTCAGCCTGTTCCCCATCCTCCTCATCCTGATCTCCATCAACCGACTCTTCATCCTCCTCTACCGCGCGCTCATCCTCCCTCATCTTTCCCAAGATCTTCACAGCCCTCTTCCCCAAATCCCTAATCTCTCCAACCTCCTCCGTCCCCAACTGCCCGACCTCCCTACACTTCCCCAGCAACCCCCAAGCCCACGCCCCGATCCTCCGTACTCTCACAACATCCCCACTCCTCACATTCTCCGACATAAGCCTCGCCATGATCCCCAACACACCGAGAACACTTTCCATGTCCATGCATGCTAGCTGGACAGTCTGTGGATCGACGGAGAAGAGTAAGCGGCGCCATTCTTTGCGCGCGATTTTGGAGTGGCGTGGGAGGGAGATCGGGTGGGAGTTGTCGAGGAGGGGGATGGAGGTTGGTGGGGGTGTGCATTTTAGGATCGAGCGGAGGAGGAGGAAGCGGTGGCGGAGGAGGGTGTAGTAGGATTGTTGGGCTTCGGGGTATGCTGAGGTCGTGTCTGGGGAGGTTGAGGGTACTGCGGGTGTGGCGCGTGCCACGAAGACGCCGTCGACGTAAGTTCCTGCTTGGTCTTTTGGATGTGCAGATGCTTCGCGAATGCCGTGGACGGTTTCTTCGGTTTTGACTTGCTCAACTTCTATCGTCTCTGTTTCTGTTGTCTGAGTCTTCGGTGCGGTAAACAGCAACGGCAGCGAATTTGCTTCGGACCTATACGAGTCCACGATAAAAACCATCAGTCTCCAAACACTCTCGTTTCAACCGCGATCTCTATTAAACCAAAAACACAACCAGCCAACATTTAGCAAGCGTGTAAAGCAGCCAGCCAGGTAATGAAAAAAGAGGCACTCACCGGACCATCCTCAAATACTCCAACCCATCCTCCGCAGGTCCATAAAACAGCTCCCCTTCTAGCCCAGCATCAAGTCCCGGAAACGCGCTCTTTTGTCCGTAGAGAGGGTTGTTTCGCGGGCGTTCGTGGGTCATGGCGGATTGCTGCGAGGCTTGGGCGTTGTCTTCGTAGTCGTCATCTGCGTAGGAGACTCGCGATCGTTTGTAGGTTGTGCTTCCTGATATTGAGGAGGAGGGTTTTCTTTTATCTGGGATGTGCGACATTGTTGTTGCGATTGTTGGTGTTGGAGTGGTTGGAGGTGGACTGATAATCATGATGTTTTTTGGCGGAGGAGCTTGGGCCAGCGAGTAATTATGGAGTAAACACCATGTGATAGCACGAGTTGTATGAGCTTTAGGGATGCTTGGTAGCAGGATACTAGACAGGGATATAATATCCCTCATACTCGCAAGAGCAATAAATGGCTTGAATGCAAACAGGTAGGTATAACTCAAGTATGCTCACGACAATGCATACACTTCCCTCTCCGGAATATCAAACAACCCCAAAACCTCTCTATCAATAAAAGGAGCAATACTCATAAAAACAACCCCCGACTTCGCAGCCGTCGGATCAACCCACTAGTACAAGTTATTTATGCCAGCCCACGCACCACTCCCCTTCCTCCTCCCCCGGGCACATCCTCATTATTAGCCGTGAACGCACTAGACCACCCCTTCTGTATCCCAGAAAGCAATGTCCCGTTATTATTAAGGGA
This sequence comes from Aspergillus ruber CBS 135680, assembly GCF_000600275.1. Taxonomy (NCBI): domain Eukaryota; kingdom Fungi; phylum Ascomycota; class Eurotiomycetes; order Eurotiales; family Aspergillaceae; genus Aspergillus; species Aspergillus ruber. The sequence goes on from NW_024467300.1 coordinate 760,590, forward strand.
CGGATCAACAGAGTTAAATGTTCAAATAGGATCACCTTTCGGTTCAAAGCCAGGAGAATGATAGTCCGCGACCGCAAGCGGAATCTGGTCAGTGAAGATGTACCCATTCACAGTCTCGGGTCTGAGAATCGACACCTCAGTACGTGAATCCGTGGCCCCATAAACCAAAGCCAACAGGAACGTGAAATAGTCGTCGAGCATGGAGGTGTGATATTCCGCGTCTGCGTCGACAAAGACCCCGGTTTGGTGGGAGAAGCTGAGTACGGCGTTGCAGTGATAGTCCCGTTCGCTAGGCGCTGGTGATAAGCGATGTCGGCCGGGTAACTACCTGTGTTCTGCATGTCTAGGGGATTGATAATATGTTCTCGCAGTAGCTGGCCAGGGACTAGTTGGAGATTGTTCCAATGCCCCAGCCGAGCGAACCTATGTTGTAGCCGTCGCCTGCATCGAATGCGAATGGAGCTTGGGAATCGGCTCGTGTCTTCCTGGTAGAAGCGAGAGCCACATTCTGGCACCATTGCATCCATTGTTTGATGTTGGCATTGAGGAAGTTATATCTCAACCCAAAGTTATATATCATGAGGTGACGAATAGTTAGTTGAGTTCTCGGCGCTCGATGGATCGGCTCACCAGCATTGTAAAGCTCTTCAAAATCTGAAAGCCTTCAAGTCCTCCACACAGAGCCATCAAGGCTCGACTTCCCTTCCCCAACAAGCTGAAGCGCTACACTGGCCGTCACGGCTTTGGTTATCGAGGATATCCATATTTTTGTCGAGGGTGTTGTGGGTGGTGAGGACGGGTCTTCAATATTTGTTGTTCCCCAGGATTGCTTGAAGATGACGCTACCGTCTCTATTGAGCGCGGCAGCTGTGATTCCCGATATGCGCTTCTTGCTCACTGCATCTCCAAAGGCTTGGTTTAGTCGTGCGGTAGTATCGGTTCCTGGGCCATTATGGCTATTGTAAGGTTGCCTCGCTCGGAGAGGCATTTGCAAGAGCAAACGCTCCAAAGAAGATGGATCTTAATAACATTCCAAATAGAGATTCTGTAATGAATGGAAACTCAATGAGTATAGTCTGTAGGAGTTTGTATTTACTCTGCCTCTCCTTCTATATCTTCTGATTCTGTAAGCTCCCCAAAAGAGAAAGGTCCTGATATGCACGCCATAATCTCGAATATATAACATATTGCTATTTACTAATGCGGATTTGCTGCGCTAATGGCCCAATATGTCAGGATATGGTGCAACATTATTAATCGGGATAATATGCAGAGATGGTGCTAATAGGCAGCAGACTGCTGATGTAAGACTCAAAAAGACCTAACTTTGGAAAGACGATATGAAGATAGCAACTCGTAATCATTATTTTCTCCTGCAGACATAAATATACAAGCTAAGGACGCAAACGCTGGGGGTCACGAGGGAACAACGAAGCCAACCGGATGTTAGGCAATCCCAAGAAGAACATGACAATCCGGTTCAGACCCAATCCACCACCAGCGTGGGGCGGGCATCCCTGACGGAAAGCATTGAGGTAGTCCTCGAAGCCCTCCTGGTCCGGGTTTACACCCTTGGCAAGCATCGAAGTCTCCAGCTCCTTAATGTCGTTGATACGCTGGGCACCGGACATAATCTCCTCACCACGCATGAAGAAATCATATGAGTTGGAGAAACGGGGGTCCTTGGGATCAGCCTTGGTGTAGAAGGGGCGCACAGCCATGGGGAACTTGTCGAGGACGTAGAAGTCGGTGTCGTACTTGTCGCGGATGATCTGGCCCAGCTGCTTCTCCATCGCGGTGGAGAAGTCGTTCTCGAAGCGCTCCTGTTCCGAGACGTCGACGCCAGCTTCCTTGAGCAGGTTCACACCGTCCATGTAGGTCAGACGTAGGGCCTTGCCATCCTTAGGGAGCTTGAAATCACCGGCCTTGGGGTACGACTTCTGGATGGTTTCGATCTGCTTGCTGTAGCGCTCCTTGAGCTGGGAGAGGATGAAAACAAGAAGGTCCTCAGCGAACTCGAGGACTTCGTGGTAGTGGCTTCGGAAGGTCTTTTCGAAATCGAGACCGGCAAACTAGATAATCAGTTAGATCATGCCTTTCAGGTAGGGTGATATGTAAATACCTCAGTCAAGTGACGGTGGGTGTTGCTGTCCTCAGCACGGAAAACAGGAGCAATCTCGAAAACGTTCTCCATGTCACCAGCAATACACATCTGCTTGTATAGCTGGGGACTCTGAGCCATGTAGGCGTTTCTCTTGAAGTACTTGACCTCAAAAACGTTGCTACCACCCTCCGTAGCAGCACCGACCAACTTAGGAGTGAAGATCCACCGCGATCCACTCTTGATCATGTACTCCGCAAACAGCTCCGAAACGCCGCTGGAGATCCAGGTAATAGCCTGGCTGGTCTCAGTCTGAAGGTCCAGAGTACGGTTGTCCAGACGAGTCTTGAGCGTGACAATAGGAGCACCCTCGGCATCAACCTGAGGACCCTCCTCGGTCGTGTCAGGAGGCGGCCGCTCCGCATCCTTGACCTGCATAGGAAGCATCTGAGCAGCCTCAGAAATCATGTAAACCTTCTGGATGTGCAGCTCGAGCTCTTGGATTGTAGCAGATGAGATGGGAGTGTCAGGCTTTCTGACAATACCGGTCACCTGCACAATCGAGTTGACGTTCAATCCGCCCGTGTACTTGACCATCTGTCTCGAGATCGGCTCCTTAGCAGCAATGACTGCCTGCACCTTCTGTCCCTGCTGCCTAAGCATCAAAAACGCTAACTTGGCACTCTGCACACGCGCATTGTCCACACGAGCGACGATCGTAACCTCCTTGTCGTGGTGCTCCTCGGAGAGCTCAGAGAATCGCGTCGACGGGATCACATCTTCGGTTTCGGGAATCGGACCGTAAAGGTGTGTGGCGGTGTCTTCTGTCTGGGTAGCGGCCTTCTGGGCTTGTTCTTGAGCGGCACGCTGAGCTGCCTTCTCTGCCTTTGCCTTCTCCTTGGCGGCCTTCTTTGCGGCGCTCTTGCTGGGGCCCTTCTCTCCCTCCGCAGGGACTTCGCCGGCAGGGGTCTCCTCGGGCTTGGGACGAGTGGGTAATTCGGAATCCGCCATGGCTGCTATAATTGGGAGGGTTCAATAAGTTGGGGTGGACGATGGAGGTGATGCGCGCTGTTGCTTGACTCAAAGTGAGGATCTTGAAGAGTCACCCCGCCGCATACCCTAAGCCCTAAGAGGGGTATCACGTGATTCGTACCTCAGGCAGTGATCTGTATCATGCTCTCGACTCATCTTCGAAAGTATGCTTATATCTAATTGTCATAACTACCTCAAAAGACTACTAGAATGGCAAATAGATAATCTATTACTACTTCAATCAGAGTATCGGTATTTCTGGTGTATACTAGCTATAAGCATGCCATTGAATGATCACTGAATCTCTGGGGGGCAGATTTAAGAAACTTGCTTACAGCAAAAGCAATGTCTGATTAATTTTTAGTAATAATATCTAGAATAAATGATACTAATAGGCATAGTTCTTGTTCGGTGTAGCTTCTTTAGTGTTTGGTGTCAAACGGTCAATCAGTATAGTCGGTATGAGTTTTAATCAAGAAACAGTAGGTCTCGCATTTCGCGGATCTACCCAATGACGATACCCCCAGAAGTCAGCATGTGAAGTGACCAGTTAACGAGAAAATCAGAAGAATAAAAAAATGCCTGTGGAAATCCAAATGAACGTGTATATGTGAAGTGAAGACGAAGAAAAGGAGAGAGATTGAATGCGATCACGGGAGCTCGAGAACTGCATCCTGGCGGTGGGTCTTGAACTTGATCATTTCGAGAATGTCGGACATCATCATAATAAGACCGGCATATACTGGAAGAGTTACTGCTGCGTATGTGTACGTTGCGCCGTGTAAGAAGGCCACAGGCGCGACCAAACCTATCAATGAGGATCAATCCAGAGTCGCCTGGGTTGGCAAAATCTCTCGGAGCATGATCACCGGGCTAGTTAATAACAACATGCTCCGTCACTTCTAGACTCACAATAACTTTGTTTCCCAAAAAGTCGAAGCGCTGCCTGTCTCGGTTATTCCAATGGCACGAAACCCTTGTGCCATTGCAAATGCCAGCCGTTAATCCAGTTGCCTTGCCTACCTTACAATACCATTCACCTGCAGTAAGTACGCCAAACCCCATGAGTGGGTCTCCTAGTTCGTATTGGAATTATGAAACCGTAGTTGCAAACATCGATGGATTTCGGAACACGGGGCATGACATTCGGTTCGAACGATATTCCTTCGTTAATTGTCATGAAAGCTCAATCTATCACCCGGTTATTCCGAATCGTGTTTCCGCTAGAGATAAAACCTTGCCAATGGTTATCGGCATGGGCATCGCTCGGTCAATTTGCTTTTGATGCAGGGTAGCAAAAGCCTCATACCGGCCGATGCGAGAAGCATGATGGTGCGGGAGCTCGTCGACAGCCATCTCACGGTGGTATTTCCCCTGTCGAAGTTTGAGTAACTCTGCGTTGGGTTCCTCAAGCTGCCCCAACCTGTCAATCACAGTCTCCTCCATGTCTTTGGGCGCAAAGCGAATTACTTCGCGCCTGGTGTGGTCGTCCAAAGACAAAGAACCACAAAGATAAGCTTTGGCCTTAGTCTCTATTTTCGCTAATTCTGCAGGACTAACGACATGGAAATTAGTTAGAAAACCTGTATGCTTCTTGTCTCCGTATTTGAGGATCGTAAAAAGCCCTAAAGTACCGCCTCCGCATTCGCCAGCGACGGTAATGAAGTCGCCCAATTGTGGATATCCAGCTTTACGCATAGATGTGAACTGAGAATTCCCAGTCAGATGGCACAGTTCGCCAGGAAGGAATTCTACTGGGAGGCGGTGTGTTGTCTGCTGTAAATCCATCAGTTCAAGCAGAAGGCGGTGCCAGTTGTGAGTTGTATAGGGCTGCACGGTAACTAAAATTGTCGGCATGGCTCTAACCTTGTCTGAATCAGCTTCGTACAGGGACATCGTTGTCCATTTCTCATGAAAAGTAGAGTTCAACATGGCAATCATGCTAAACCTGCATTCTTCATAACGAGTCACTGCCCCGGCCGAAATCGCGAACAGATAAGGCCGAAAACAATTCTCAATACCTACGATGTCCACTTCAACATCGAAACTCTGATCGTATCGCAGGAGTTGTACGAGTTCATCCTTTACAGGGCCTGCAGCCAGAGGGGTGACTATGTTCCTGTACATGATGCGCAGAACCGTTGCTTTGCAGTTACCGGAATATCCAGGTTTATCGACCACTTGGACAACCAGTTTCCCGACCATCTTCGGTGGCAGAAAATTATGAGATTAAAGAATCATCAGTATTTGCGGTTCTAGCTGGAGGACTCTTCCCGAGGTCAAACTGTTTGCAGGTTCCGTTCGGAGAGACAAGGGGGATAGTTCTTGTAAAGAGATCGACCTGTACGAATCCGTGCGACAAAGGCATTGTTCTATCAGCATCGTACCTGTAACTTCTTCCGACTCTCTCGGCTGCTGCCGTCGTCTTCGTGGCGAATTCGGTAGAGTCGGTAGATTAGCCCAGGTTTATACCATATTGAGTCTGCGTTTATACAACCGTAAGCTTCCGTAATGAATATGCTGGCTAAAGCAGAGCGCTGTCGTCGCAAGAGGACAGCGTGACGGGGTTGACGGGGATAGGCGATATAACTAACAATTCTCTGCAATCGCATGATATTGCTGACTTGGCAAATGGGGTTTGAGCAGGCGGTGACGCGATAACGACCAGGTATGATGGGTATCATACTATACTGCTACCCCCCTAAGCCACCATGTCCCCTGTCCCAGTCGACAAGATGAAAGACTTTCTCTCGGGCGAGCGATTCTCGGACATGATAATCACCTACCAAGGGCAAGCGTCCAAAGTCCACCGTTTCATTATATGCAAACAGCCATCGTTCTTCGAGACTGCCTTGACTTGGCCCTTCAAGGAATCATCGAAACAGACTGTTGACTTGCCCGATGACGATCCGGAGACGATTGATAGTGTCATTTAGTATCTATAGATCAACGGTTGTCAGGAAGATGGGCATACAGTGCCGTTGGATGGTATATCGGAGCCAGAACAATCAGAAGACGAGACTACTACAAGCGAGCCAGCAGATGTTGATTCCATAAGACCAAGTGGGAGCAATCACGTCCAAGTCTATATTTCTGCAGACAAATTTAGGATTGTCAGCCTGAAGTCCCTTGTTAGAAAGAAACTTGCTCAGTGGACAAATGCCAACCGGGATTCTCCAACATTTGTTGAGATAGTACGAGAGGTGGTGAGCTCAGTGCCTCCGCATGACTTGGGTCTTCAAGATGTGATTGCCGGTGTTATATAAAAGCACGTTATTGCCCTTGTGGAGAAGGGGACAATTATACAGCTACAAAGGCTTTGGAAATATTGGGTCTGAGGTTATTAGCCAACTGGTGAGGAGCAATATGGTTAGGGAAACAGAAAGATTACGCAAGGCCTCTGCACCGGATCCCACAAAATTGGATGGTATGCGTTGTTGCGGATTCTGCAGAGAAAGGCTAAATGTGAGGTTTGGAAATGGAGAGTATCAATATGGTACTCTACGTTGCGGTTCGTGCCGTATGCAGGTTTGATCTCACGGATATCGTGTTGCTTCCGATTATGGTAGTTGATATGATACATTAATCCAAGACCTTCATGCTATCGATACTTATATCCTGTACTCCTATGCACCATGCAATCGTCAATCATAAAATGCACTATGTACATGTGCCAATATGCGAATAAATCATAGATAATATACACCCACGTCAGGATCATCATCGTTATTATCATAGTCGTCGACCACCCCGTCTCCATTCGCGGTTTGCAAGGCAGGCTTCTTCCCCCTAATCCTCCGCTGCAAAACATTATCAATCTCCTCATCCTCCTGAATCCTCTGCTCAGTGAGAAACGCATCCGCAAACCCCACAGCCCTCAGATTCCCCAAACCAGTCGCAAAAGTTTCAACAAGCGATGCCGTCGAGAACCCCAGCATTTCTTCGAAAAATGGATTCCCAAACTCGAGTACTTCTAGTGCTAACGGAGGGACCATGTAATTGAGCATGTCGAAGAAGGATTCTTCGACTAGATCGCCGGGAATGCTGAGGAAGCTCAGTCCAGGAAGGAAGGCGGGAATTGCGTTTATGGACTCAGGTGAGAGGTTGCGGTTTGAGCCGGAGATTGTGAGACGCGACAGGCAGGCCGCGAGGTGGGGACTGCTTATTAGAGAGCCGAGATTGTTCACAGAGAGATTGGAGCAGTTTTTCAGTGTCAACGACGTAAGAGAAGGAGGCCAGGCAAAAGACGGAATTGCGGTGGGCGAGAAGGAGCCGCTAAATTGGAGACGATAGAGATGTGGTGGCCAGGATACCAATTCCGATCCTTGGGCTTGGAATTCATCGAGGGAGGTGGAGCGGGGGAGTCGGAGGGTGAGGAGTTTGGAGAGGCTACTGAGGGCCTTTTTGAGATTTTGGAAAGGGAGGGGCTCGCCGACAAGGGATAGATCGAGGTGTCGGATGTTGCGACACTTGGAGAGGGCTGGGAGGCAGTTGACTCTGCATGCTGTTAGTATTGTTTCGCACTGCAATTAGGCATAGACTCACGCAAAAGTGACACTGGGCGCGATAAACACCTCCAGGTTCTCTTTCACCTTCCCAAGCAGCCTCGATGTCAAGCTATTCGAGCTATGATGCACGAGGCAGCTCAAATCTAGCCTCCGAACCATACTCCCCAGATTCATCTTGCTCTTCCGCGACGCGACAGGCGGGCTAATTGTGTCGGTAAATTTGTAGAACGCCCTGCCCTTGTCTAGCCGGGGTTTCTCATAGAGGAACGCAATGGCCGCTGAGTACCACTGGCGGGAAACCAGACAGCAGACATGCATGGTTCTTTGGCGTTGCGCATTGTTATCTGCGTTGGTAGCGGCGAGGGAGACGATCAAAAGGATGACTTCAGTAGGAAGATGGATTTGGCGGGGCGAGGTCGAATGCATGGAGGGCAGGCGTAGGCATAGAGTCGTGAATAGCCCATTATATGTCTGTGTCGATTGCGGCGTAGAGAAGAAATTGTTGAGGTAGGAGTGTAGTGGAGTGGAAAACTGTTGATGGTGAATTTGAGGCTATCGCCGATTTGCCCAGACCAAGACCGGGCAATGATATCATCCTCCGCCAACTGGTTCTCTTCTCTCTTCCACCACTTCTTCTGCTCTTCATTCTTCATATCGTCCGTTTATTTCTGTCTCACCATTTTATCATTCTATAGAGCATGATGAGGCCTCAATTTCTCCATCGCTCGTTGGGACTGCTGCAGCGCATCCCGAGTCGCTCATTCGTACCAACTGGCTTGGGCCGCAGGACCCTCAGTTCTTCGCCTCGCGTTCCTGACTTTGCCTTCGCTTTTGAGTATGCGATACTAGCTTAAATGAATGGACAGTGCTAAAAATGGCCGTCTAGTATCGATGGCGTCTTACTGCGATCCTCAAAGCCCATCCCCGGCGCAGCAGACTCGTTGCAATACCTCAAAGAACAGAACATCCCGTTTATCCTCCTGACGAATGGCGGCGGAAAACACGAGTCGGAACGAGTCGCGGAGCTTAGCGAGAAACTTGAAGTCCCATTAGATCCGTCGGTTATTATTCAGAGCCATTCCCCGTTCGCAGAACTCGCAGGTGCATTGGAGAATAAGCGTGTGTTGGTTGTTGGAGGGGATAGCGATCGTTGCCGTCAGGTGGCAGAGAGGTATGAATGAATCGCCTGCGGAGGATAATATATGTTGACACAGTCAGATACGGATTTAAAAACGTCATAACCCCCGGCGATATCTTCAAGGCCAACCCCGACATCTGGCCAGTATCCAAAGTGTTCAGCAGCTACTACGAACAATTCGCCAGACCAATAGAGAACCCCGACCAGATCGATGCCCAGGATCCCTCAAAAGGACTCAAAATTGACGCCGTTTTTGTCTACAACGACCCTCGCGACTGGGGTCTGGACGCACAAGTGATCATGGACGTTCTCTTATCATCGAATGGGGTCCTAGGAACAATCTCGGAGAAGAACGGCCAGGCTGATCTTCCCAACAAAGGCTACCAGCAAGACGGCCAGCCGCCCCTATACTTCTCCAACCCAGACCTATGGTGGGCAGCGGCCTACCCTCTACCCCGTCTCGGACAGGGTGGATTCCGTGAAGCCTTAGAAGGCGTCTGGGCTGCCACAACAGGCGGACCCAGTAAAGGCGTTGAACTGAAGAAGAACATCACAGGAAAGCCATACCAGGCAACATACGAATTCGCAGAGCACCAACTCATACGCAACCGATCGCGGGCCTTTGGCGGGGCGATCACTCAACCTTTACGGAACGTCTACATGATTGGTGACAACCCGGCATCTGACATTTGCGGGGCAAACACCTTCCGCAGTATCCATAAGAGCGAGTGGCATTCTATCCTCGTCCGCACTGGAGTGTACCGTGGAGGTGAGCCGGCGTGGAAGCCGAACACGATTGCTGATGATGTGCAGAAAGCCGTTGAATGGGGGCTTAAGTCATCTAAGTGGTAATCTGCTTGGGACCTTGGGTGCACCCGGTCACCTCATAGATCCTTTCGCCTTGTGAAACATGTGGGTATAGCATATCATATCATATACCATTTGCATAGCATAACATATATTTAGCATTCGAACTTGAATAAACTACTCTAAAATGACAGACCATGAAAAAATATTGTCTTCATTTACTTTTCTGCAGGCATAATATGCAACATCAACTAAGGTATATAACAGGCGTCGACGCCTACAATATCCATCTAGGCTCTAGAAAAACATACACCCCCTAGCGTAAAGACAAAGACAGTAAAACAAATCCGATTCAACAATCAACAAGTATGCCGTGCATAGGAAGAACCCATATTTGTAAAATTAAGACAATATAGAAAAGAAAAAAGAAAAAGAAAATATGAAAACTCGCTCACTAAAACCCTGCGTCCGGCTACAAGACAAGACGAAAAGAAAGCGTAAAAAGTAAAAAAAAAAAAAAAAAATCAAAACAAATAGGTATGAATGTTAAAGAAAAGAAACTAACTCAACGACGCAATAACAGCAGCAGCAACGCCCTCTTCTTCCGCCCGGACGGTAATCTTGGTCGTGACACCGGTCTTGGTCGAGTAGGCCATCTTGATTAGCGATGCGACTCGGCCTCCCGATACTGTCTTGCCGAAGAGTTTGAGGGTGTGCGTGCTGTTGCTGAGGGAGACGTCGGTTCCCTCGAGGGGTTGCAGGGAGAGTGCGGCAATGAGTTGTTCCATGGCATCTGTTATAGTTAGCTTTTGATTCTCATTGTTAAAAAAGTAAAGAGAAACATACCCGCGATGCCCTTCATGTTACTGAGCTGTAGAGTCTCGCTCAATTCCTCGCCATTTGCCCCAGTCTGTTCCCACACGTGGTCGAAGCTACCAGCAAACGTAGGAATGATATAGTCGCTACCAGTGAGCTCCAGATCCTCGACCTGGTACTCATCGTCATAACCGTTTGCCTCAGGCTCACCGGTGGTAGGATCAACCTCCTTGCTGGTGAACTTCAAGCTGTTGGTGAACGAAGTAACAGGAACGCTGTTCTCGCCAGCAAGCTTCTTGAAAGTCACGTAGACGATACCAGGCTCGTTGGTGGCAAGCTTGGGGGCGGGAACGATGAATTCCTCTTCCAACTGGTCTTCTTCCGCTGGCGCGACCACCACATTCACATCTTCCAGAATGGTATCCGGAAGGGTGTTCTTAACGTCGTATTGCAGAACAACGTGTTCCTTGAAGATGTGCTTGACGGCAGTAACCACGTACTCCGTTTCGCTCTCGGTAAGTTCGACAGGGCCAGACGACTTGAGCAGAGTGCCGTATGCCTTGAGCTCGGGGATCTGCATGAGCTGTTCTGCGTACCTCTGGGTAGCAGCGGCCGTAGAAGCCTCGGCCACACCGCTGGCCTTGCTCTTGGGTGGACCAGTAGAAGGAGCCTTGAGCGTGGGAGTTGCCGTCGTGAGCTTCTTGGTCCGCTCCTCGGCAAGAGCCTGCTCCTGAGTAACAACAGGGATGGAAGAAACATCGAATGCGGCGGCGAACGTGTCTTTATCCGACGATGTCACATACATGACGAGCTGGTGCTCGAATGTAGAAAGCGAGTACATCGAGTCATTCTTGATGAAGTCTCCAGCCTTTTCGTCTTCCTCGCCCATTAACCGGAGGTTAAGAGCAGCACGGTCACGCACTTCGTCATCCGTGTCATCCAAGCATCGTGTAAGCAGAACTGAAACACTGGACTTGACCTCGGGGTCCTTTTGACCAATGCCAAACTTGGCCAATGCAGTGACGGCAGCGGCCCGAACAATAGCGTTCTCCAGAACAACACGGTTGTAGATGTAACGGATGTACTTGGTAGGATGCGAGGTCTTGGGGCCCTCCACACCAAGCAGATGCAAGATCCGGACAGACAGCTTGGTGAACTCACAGTCTTCGATAAACTCGCAGAGGTGTGCGAGAGCGTCTTCCTTGCTCTCCGGCACGAACTTAATCAAATCGAACATGCTCTCCACAACACTGCGCTTGAACTCATATCCACCCTCGTCCCGGAGAATACCGCTCAAGAACGAAAGCATACCAGCCTGCTTGTTGGGGAACTTAAGACAAAGGGTCCGGATAGCCTCGACAATTGTAATCTTGAACTCATCCGTAGTATCAGCCATGAAGCCGGAAATTTGCTTCATAAGACGGTCGACACTAGCCTCATTTCCGGTCTTGAGCAGAGTGGTAATGGCAAAGGTAGCGATAGAACGGTTGCTGTTGGAGATCAACGACTCGATATCGGGGTTGCAAACGTTGACGACATTAGGCTTGAACGACGCAAAGTTGTGAAGGATTCTGATAGCGGCGAACTTGGTGATAGCCCGCGGGGACGAGAGGAATAGCTGCAGAACATGGACAGCCTGCGAGGCTTCGGCATCGGAGACATCGCGCATGTCGCAGATAGCCTTGGCGGCCTCGAAGTTGACCATCTCATGCTTGTGCCGCAGCCAGCCATCGAGCATCTGCATCATTGGTTTCCTCAATCCCTGGTCCTCCTCTGCCAGCTTGGCAGCCAATCGCACCAACAGCACCAGCGCAGCCGGACTCTTGACCACCCCCGCAGCACCGTACTGCTGCACCATCTTCACCAATGACATGCGGTCGTGCGAGCGCATCTGGTACAGGAGACCAATGGCATGGTATTGGGTCATGAAATTCGACTGCGAGATGGCGTGGGCCTGGGACCCGCCGAAACCAAGGAAACCGGTCGACTGCTTTCCGGACGAGGCAGCCTCCTGAGTCTCACTCTGCCATCTGCGCACCACGTCACGGGAGATCGGGAGAAGGTGGTAAGAGGATACCAAAGCAGCGGAGGAAACGGAGGGGGTCTTGTCGACGATGGCGGTTTTGATGAGACGCTCGATACCTTGAACTGTGGTGGCCTGCCGGAGTCAGTACCTAGACCATCAAAGAAAACAACGAGGAACGTACATCAATAATTCGACAAAGCGCCCGAATCGCATTCGCCCTGTATAAAACATCACTACCAACAGCCGTATCCTTCATAATGATACTCGTCGACATGATCGTATCCTCCGCGGTATTCGCCAATTCCTTAAGAATCAAATACACCATCTGCCGCAGCGAGGGGTCCTTATTCTGGAACAGCTTCGAGATACCGAAGAACAACGTGGTGGCCTCGTTCGTGGGGAACTGCTCCCCAGTGAACAGGAGAACCGCGATCTTGGTCAGGAGGGTGCGACATGTCCGGGGCGAGATGGGGGAGGAATTGAACAATCGTGCTGTCACAGTTAGCAACGACAATTAGTTGTAATATACCCCGGGAGGCTAAGGGAGAAAGGCCGTGTACCATCTTGGAAAACGGAGGTCCGATCAAGCTTGATCATGACCTGGTCCGCATCCTCGTCTTTCTTAACGTAACTCATTATTATGCCGGGTGCTACTGTATTTAGCAGCCGAACTCAAACGCGTTTATTTCTTTTTATTCGTCCAATCGGGTATATCGAGCGTAGTTGTATTCGCCGTTGGGAGAGGAGAGGTATGGTTGGATCAGGAACGGGGAGTGGAGGTGGATAAGTGTTAAGTCGAGTTGGCAGGAGTAAGTAGCTAGTATGTATATGGCGGGTTAGGCACTCGACTACCGCCTCATATCCGGGAGAAACAACAAAAGCCAAATAAGAAAAGGACAATCAAAAAGTCCGAAGAATTCGTCCCAGACGAAAAGCAAATTGAGGCTCTTGAGAGTACAGTAGAGTTGACTGAGTGTCTAACAATCTCCAGGTGGCCTTCCGGAGCGTTTCTGTGGGCTCCGGCCACGTGAGAAGCAGTGCAAACAATCCAAACACGCGGGCATCGTCATTGAGTATAACAACTAAACTAAACCACTTCATTCTTTCTTTCAATTGTATACCGGATTGAAGTCAACATGCAAGTCGAAGTGAATCCCAACGAAGATACTGAATGGAACGACATCCTCCGCCAACATGGCATCATCCCTGAAAAGCCCAAAGATCCAGAACCCCTAATCCAAGAGGCGCTGGTCGAAGCCGAACACAAAGCCCACGAGAACAGATTAGAAGATAAAGATCTGGACGAGCTCGACGAACTCGAAGATGAAGAGGACGAAAAATTCTTAGAACAATACCGGTATGTGCCCTCTCTTCACCCAATACCTATCTTCATACTCAATGCTAATGGAACAAGACAAAAACGCCTCGCCGAATTAACAACCCTCCAAACCACCGCCATCCACAACCAAGTTTACCCGCTCCAAAAAGTCGATTACGGCCGCGAAGTCACCGAAGCCTCTAACCAGTACTTCGTCCTCGTACACCTCTCGTCCCCCTCCGGCGGCGCAAACCCCGAGTCCCGCATCCTCTCCGAGATCTGGCGCCAGGCGGCAGCCAAGTTTGGCGATGTCAAGTTCTGTGAGATTCGTGCGGATATGTGCATTGAGGGGTATCCAGAGAGGAATACGCCGACGGTACTGGTTTATAAGGATGGGGAGATTAGGAGGCAGTTGGTTACGTTGAAGGAGGTGGGAGGTGTTAGGACGAAGCTTGCTGGTGAGTACTTTTTGACTTCCGAGAAATGAGATGGCTACTAATGCACTTGATAGATATCGAGCAAATGCTTCTTGACTTAGGAGCGCTGAAAGAGAGCGACGTTCGTCTGAAGAAGCGATCCAATTCGGAAGAGGAGGACAGCAAGGCAGAAGAATACAACGTGGAAGATTACGACGATGATTGGGATTAGTTTGTTGAAAATGATACCAGCATATACGGCAATATAACATTGTATACCATTTCGAAAATCTACCATTTCGGAAAACACTGCTTGTTCATGTGTACGTCAAACAATTGATCTTGACAATGTATCATAAGTATCCAAAGTTGAAACGCAATTTCATGTGCATTCCATATCATATCAACAACACGCCCAGCTCCTTGTATACCAGTAATCTCCTCAGTTGCCAACAAGCATAACCCGAAATAGATAGATCTCAACTCCACCCCAAAGCGCCCGAATATCAAACAAAAAAAAGAACCAAATGTCACATCATCAAACACCAATAAGGGCTAAACAGCAAATTATAGCGCATCCCTCCCCGCACATCTCTCAACAGCCCTCCTAACCTCCCCTTCCGGAAACGCCGGCCCCTGCCCATTACACTGCGTAATCTTCTTCAACTGCGCATGCACATCCGCAATATCCACCAGCCCCTGCTTAAACAGCTCATGTTCCTGGATAAAATCCCAAGTCGCACCCGCATCAAGCAGCTTCTCGCCGGTTATGGGGCAGGTTGCCATGCGGTGTCGCGGAGTACCGGTACCGGTAGTGGTACCTTGTTCGCCAGGGGTGGAGGTGGAAGCTGAGGAGGGCTTGAAATCGAGGGGCTTGTAGATCATGGGGCCTGTTGTTGTTAGTTCATTGGAGGGGAGAGGGCGTTTGTGACTGGGGTTGGATTGAGGGTGACTTTGGGATGTTGCGCGGAGGATCTCGTTTTCTGTTGTAAAGCGTGCTAGTTCTTGCTTTAGGCGTTCGTTGTCGGTGTGCAGGATGCTTGATGTTCCCTCGAGGTCATTGACCTTTTGCTCTAAATCACGGACGTGTCGTTCTTTTCGCTCGCGGAAAGCTCGTTGACTATTCCCACCCAAATCAATCACAAGTCAGCCATACCCTAGACTTCAATTCCATTTAGAAAAGGAGGGTAAAAGGAACATACGCAGCCCGATTCTGCGCCTTCCTTTTATTCGGATCCACAACTCCCCCATCCTTCTCCTCACTACTACTCCGACCCAAACTCTCCGCAACACCAGTACTACTCTGGCTCTGCAGATTACCTTCTGACGACTGCTTCAGCGACTCCGGTGGTGAATGTGGCGGTAGTGGATTCTGATGATGATGCTGGGCAAAAGGTGTATTGGGATCTAGCCCAAATCCTAGGTCGAAGGGGGCATTATTGTTGGTTTCATTTGGGTTCTCGTTGTTGCGGTAATTCTGATCGATTTTTGTTAGGTCTCGTTGTTTTGTCGTAATAATGGGGTCGAATGGCATACCAAAGCGGCGGCAATAAGGTCATCGGCTCCATGAGGGGTTTGATTTGGGTCGGGGGTGGGTAAGCCGTGGATGTCGTACAGCGAGAATGGCTGCGAGGGTGTGTCAGGGAGGTATGAATAGTCCATTTCACTTGTTTCTATAGCTGGCTGCAAAACATAGAAGTTCTAGTTCAAGGGTTCGATAACGCAGAAAGCCTAGGATCAAATCTCCGGGCGGTGAGAACGGTTCGCCGCCTCTTCGGGTCTGGAATTACGGATTAAGCATTTAGGAGCACCGATAGCGCGATAGACGAATTAATTCTGTATATATGCAGACTACAAAAGAGCATCCGATCGGTCGTTCAAATATGACCATATTATGAATGACTCCACCACGAAGATCAGATAAGAGGGGATAGAAGGAATGTATAAACCATTGGGAAAAAAAAAAAAAAAAAACACAAATCTAAACACAAGTCGACGCTTAACCACCCCGGGCGCGACCCTAACCATATCCGTCGCCAATAAACCTGATGTGATGAGACGTCTTCCCCCCAGATCGCGGACCACGCTTCAACTGCTTATCCACCTTAGTCGCCTCCTCCCTCGTTGGCGTCCGTAACCATGTAGACAATAAAAGCGTGACCAAAGCATCCTAAGATCATGTCGTTCTCAACAACCACAATCATGAATCTCCCGAACCATCCCCTCGTCCCCTGTTTGCGTCGACTCGAAAACATGAAACACATAAAAACATAGCAACAGCGACAAACGCACGGGAAGTAAGAAAGAAGCACAAAAGAGAAATTGGGGGAACCCGCAAAGATCAGCTCCAAGCATCCAAGGATCTCCTCCATTGACAAGTTGTCATCCGTTGGGTTTGCAATTTAGTTCAACACGAGAGGCAACCGTCATTTTTGGCTTTGCATCTCCTTCTGTCCACCCTTCCGTTTGTCCGCAAGAACATCGAAAAGAACTCCGAATGTTTTCTTTTTCTTTTTTTTTTTTAAAAAAAAAAAAAACTTCAGAATAGCCGTATACAAACCGGAAGGGGTAAAAGACATAGATAGCCACGCAATTTCTTCTCTTTCTTCTCTTTCGGTTCAACCAGTCTCGAAATAGCAATAGTAGTCTTCTCTGCTTGCTCGTCGTGTGTCAACCATTCCTGGGTCCATTGGATTCAGAAAGCGAACGAAGACAAGCCAGAACAAAGAAAAACCACGGTCGAAACGGTCTCGGATCGAAAAAGAGAAGCGAAAACAACGGGATGGTGGGCTAAGAGAGGGTGCAAAGGGAAATAGGAGAAATAAAAAAAAAAAAGAAAGAAAAGAATCCGGAGGATCCAATAGTAAGGAAAAAGGAAAATAAGTCTGTCGAAGGTTCGTCGCAAGGCCGCAAAGGTACCGGACAGAAGTAATCACGTTGGGTTTCCGGTCGTCTCGGTCCGCATGGCGTCCACATGCAGAGAAGATACCGAAGTCGTCACAGAAAAAAAGAACTGCTATGCTGCAACGGATCAGTACCATTCGCCAGCACCGTCCCGCCTCGTGCGACTACTAAGTCCATAACCACCAGCAACCTTGGAAGAAGAACGCAGCCTAACGCCGAAGACTATGAGATTAGTCAGATTCTGAACAACTATTTATCATTGGATCTTGATTAGACAATTTCAGGGGGGAAGAGATTTGTCGAAGTAATCCCCATTCAGATACTCACATCCGGTCACTTCCACCCACAGCACGGCTAGTCTCGGGGGTGTGTTCGGCAACCTTGCGGCGCTGGCTGGTGATGCCACCAGGCTGCTTAACGGCCGGACCCATGGGGGTACCACTGACGCCCTGGCGGCGCTGCTCCTCATCCTTCTTGTTGGCGTCAACAATCATGGCGGCGTTCTTCTGGTACTTATAGACGGTCCAGTCGAAAACATAGTCGTACTGGAAGGACTCGCGGACGAACAGGTCTCGGAAAATCTTCCGCAGGTAGGAGTAGTCGGGCTTGTCGTCGAAACGGAGGGAACGGGTGTAGTTCAGGTAGATGGCGAACTCGTTGGGGAAACCACGGCAAAGGACCTCGGTGGGGGTGGTCATCTTCTTCTCCATGATACGGTCGTACTTCTGCTTCTTAGTAGCGGCCTTGAGACCCTGCCAGGGAAGGGAACCACGGCAGAAGTAAAGCATGACATAGCCAAGGGATTCCATATCATCACGGCGGGACTGCTCGACACCTAAGTGGGTGTTGATACTGGCATAACGCGCGGTTCCGGTGAGGTTCTTGTTCTCACGGTAAGGGATGTGGAAGTGCGTCTTGGGGTCACGGTATTTCTTAGCGAGACCAAAATCGATGACATTGACCTGGTTACCACGCTTGCCGATACCCATCAGGAAGTTGTCAGGTTTGATATCACGGTGGATAAAGGATTTGGCGTGGATATATTCGATCCGGGAGATGAGCTGGTCGGCCAGCAGAAGAACGGTCTTCAGAGTGAACTTGCGGTTGCAGAAGTTGAAGAGATCCTCCAAACTAGGACCGAGCAGGTCGATGACCATGGCATTGTAGTCACACTCAGTACCGAACCAACGCACAAATGGGATACCGACACCACCGGCAAGCGACTTGTAGACACGAGCTTCATATTCCAATTGGGGGTGTTTGGCCTTGACGCTCTCGAGCTTGATGGCAATTTCCTCGCCCGAGATTATGTTGGTACCTAATCACGTTAGAATTCCCATCATTACCAATCGTCATTGTATAAAGTCGAGGACGCACCGAGGTAGATATCACCGAACGAACCGCTTCCGATCTTGCGGCCGATACGGTACTTGTTTCCGACACGTAAATCCTGACAAGTCAGCAGTGATCCAGCAACTCATTGGTACGAGATAAGCTTACCATGGTGGTCATGTTGGCGTGAACAGGATGGCACAGCTACCGGCTGTGCTGGCAAGACAGGGGCTGCAGATCGTCAGCAACTTGACTCCGGGGTGGGATTCTGATCAAGCAAGAGTCGAGAGAAAGGGAGAGAGAAAATTGAAAAATAAAAGAAAAACAAAAAGGAGAAGTAGACTGGTAGAAAGAGCAAACGTGATAGGGAGAGGTCAGAAGACGAATAAAGGAAGAAAGAAGAGGGGAGGAGGCACGGTGAAAAAGCCCAGCCGCTGCCAGCGCGTATTACTTGGCAGTGAATTGCGGAAACCAGAGCCAGACTAGTACAAATGATAGCATGGAATAGTGATCAGAACAACAGAAATAATATAGATACTCACCTAAAGTTAGGGGGATATTGGTGAATATTGAAGGAGAGAAAGACGGAAGAAAGAAAGAGATGGTGAGATAGCAGTGATGTCTGCTCGAAACCGCCGACCGTAGTTAAAAGTGGTCCGACCGGGTGATGGCGAAAAAAAAATTGAATAGGCAGAAACAAGTCAACAAATAATCAAGAAGGGAAGCCTTCAATATCACCGGTTTCAAACCACAGAAGAATAATTACAGAAGAAGGAAGAGAAATAAAATTGAGGGAAAAAAAGACCAAAAAGAAGGGGGTAGACCAACAGGGCAAAATTACCGCCCCAGAAAACCACCAAAGTAAGAAAGAAGTCGGTGAGATCCTATTCTATCCTGGTATGTATTCGTATTACTAGTACGGTATTTGGGGTGTGTCTCATAGGGCGTATATCTATTTATACTGGTGAATCATCGACCGCCTTACCATACCGTACTATACCGGATACGATACATTCGGGCATCAGTCTTGGATATGCCTGACCTCCTATACTGACTATCAACATTATATAGCTACAGAGTACAAGTCTATATAACTATCACTATCCTGTATCAATACACCACCGCTCTTCCGGCGTTACAGAATCACACGAGTTCCACTGCAGCCGGCTGATCGCTATCTCACCTCGCCGATGCGAATCCTGCCACCGCTGTATTCGGGACTGCCATTAAGGGCTGACTTTGTATACCTCAGGCAGGATAGGTATATGCAAGCCCTCGAGGCACAGGCCACTGCCAACTCATTGCATTCGTACTCGATCAACCGTTGGGCATCTGATGGGGGAAAAAACCACTCAAGACTCATGAAGAACAATTAAAATTAACAGTCGATCCATCGAACAGATAAAATATATAGAAAAGTGGTAGTAGTCGTACAGTCGGAGCCAAACATCTTGGTCAAACAAATCGAACAGATATCAAAATGGGTATAAGAACCAGCAGAGAACACATTCATAAGAAAAAAAATGAGAGAACGCTTCTCGTCCACACACTGGCAAGAGTAGCAAAAGTTGTACAGAAACGACAGATAAGAACGATAATGAAAAAGGGGAACCGCAACAGACATGCTTCTTTTTTTTTTTAAAGAGAAGGAAAATGTTTTTTTCTTCTTGTTTTCCTCGAATCGTTTCATCCCCGGATGCACAATTATATCATGTTCGTAGTGTCCATGCCATCGCCGGGCTTGCTGGGTTTGCCCCGGTCAGCCGTGCCAGCAACAGGCGACTCAGCTCGCGACGATGTGTCATCATCCAATCGTCGCCGCCATTCCGCCAGGCTGTCACTCAGCCCACCCTCATGTGTTTCCTTGGTCGGGGTGCGGTCGATATCAGACTGCGTGCTCAACCGGTAGTTATTAGTACTCTCCCAGTGGGTGCGGAGAGCCTCCAGTTCATTGGCCAAAGAGTCCAGCGCCACCGACCCACGGTTGTCCGGGAACGAAGGGTCGTCTTGCGAGACGTTGCTATCCGCGCGGGTCCGGCCAATCGTGTTGCTCGATGCGTTGCTGTGGGTGCGTAGGATGCCGTTGGAACCCTGCCCGCCGTGCTGGGACTGCCGACGGTAGTGGCCGACAGAGTTCTCCACTTGGTCCAGCAACATGGTCACCTTTTGCTCGGCGTCAGAGGCACGGGTCTCCAGCAAGTTGTTCTCTTGCTTGAGCTGCTCCAGTTCAGCACGGCTTCGGTCCGCAAACGCTGAGAGCTGTTGTTGCATGCTATTGTACTCGGATCGGGATTTGTCCTTGACCTCCTCAGCAGAGGCCAGATCCGCCTTGAGCTGAGCAACCTGGCGCTCCAAGTTGGCAATGGAGGCGTCCGTATCCTGGTTCAGGTCGGACACGGACTGGTTCAGTCTCGAGCGCTCCGTCTCCTGTCGACTAGCATCCAACTCCGACTGCATCTTAACACTCTGTGCCTTGTAGCGAGCAAGCTCATCCTTCATGCGCTTCAGCATCTTCTCAGTTCCCTTGACGTAATGGACGGCGGACTGGTAGTCATTCTCAAGTTGCTCCAACTTCTCCCGGTAGGCCCGGTCGCTCTCCTGCTCGCGCGTTTCAAAGAACACCTTCATTTCATCATGAGACTTGAGACTAGCAGACAGCTGCTGCTCCAATTCCCGAAGTCGGCCCTGCTCCGGTGTTCCGTATCGCGATCCCGGGGAGTCCAGATGAGGCGAGCGTCGGGTGTCGGACGCGCTGCTTCCACGCTCCCCAAGGAGATCCTTCAGAGCAGCATGCTGGATGGCCAGAGCACCTGCGTCGCGCTGGTTGTTCTCCAACTGACTCTTGAGCTCCCGGTTTTCCGTAGCCGCCGCCTGGCTCTCCTTCATGACTGTCTGAAGCTGGCGTCGGAGCTGCAAACCTTCGCGGCTAGCCTGTTCCTGGTAAGCCTCGAGGCCAGCGATCCGCTCTTCAGCACGGCGTAGCTTGTCGGTAGCTTGGTCAGCAGCAGCCTGGTTAGCCTTGGCCAACTCGTTGGCCCGGGCCACGTGAGACTCCAATGCCTCCACGCGCTGGTCCGCGACGGAGCGAGTAGTGTTCTCCAAGTCAAAGGATGATGCTCGCTCCAGGCCAGACAGGAAAGCAATCTTGTGGGTTTCCGCTTCCTTGGCATGGCTCTGAGCCAACTCCTCAGCGTCGCGCAAACGCCGGGTTGCATTGTCCAAGTCCGCCGTTCGCTCGTCGTATTCAGATCGCAATTGGAGCAGCTTCCGTTCGAGGCCTTCCCGAATCTCCCGTTCCTCATCCAATTGTTTCTCAATGAGCGTAGTTTTGCCGGCAGAAGCCGCCACGGCCTCCTTGAGGGTTCCCAGGTTGCCACCATAGTCCCTCAACCTAGTGGACGACTCGTCAAACTTGCGTGAAAGTTCCTCCTTATCAAACGTCATTTGTTTCAAGGCGGTTTCAGCCTGAGAGCGCAGCAATGATTCTTCTCTCGCAGCTGCTTCGGCCTGATAAAGTTCCGATCGCAAACTTTCCATTTCGAGCGAATTGGTCTGCACTTCCAACTCGGCGAGACGCTTCCGGGTTGCTTCGCTTGTTTCCTCGGCCAATTCTCTGGTTTGTTTCTCCTGATCCAGCTCAGTTGTCATGGTCTCCAGCTTGGCGCTTAGTTCCGCATGCGAAGCCAAGACCATGGCCAATCGTCGACTGATATCCGTTCCACGTTCCGAAATGGTGCCGTCAGAATCCTGAGCAGAGGCGTCCGGCTGTGGGGTGCCCCGTTGACTGCCGCCATGGGCGGCGAGTTTGGCGCGAGAATAAGCGGCTTCGTTGACTGCCAGATCCCTCTGGTGTTCAACCTCTGCAACGCGCTTCGATGCGATGGCCGCCTGTCGATCCACAGTGGCCTGCATCTTAGCTAGTTCCGCCCTCATCGCAAGGAAAGCCTCGATCAAGGGACGATCCTCGTCGGAAAACATGTCAGGGGTACGGTCGTTGACAGAGGTGCCAGATGGGCTGGGGTTGTATCCGGACTTCTTCGCCAGCGCCAACTCAGAGGCGTACCAAGCATTGCGGTTCTTTGCGGCTTCCAATTCCTTCGTCAGGACTTCCTGGTGCGGAGTCAGTTTGGGTGAGCGAGGCTCCTCGCCAATGCCAGTGGCGTTGCCAGTGCTAGTGCCAGTTTTGGAGTTGCGGAGACTGCGGGAATCAATGGAGCCGTCAACGCTTGCTTGACGACCAAGAATCGACTCGTCTGTGCTGTCGAGGGAAGTGCGCTGTCTCTGACGCAACGAGCGTTGCCGGGCCGGTGCACTAATCAAAGGGGCCGCCTCGCCAGCTTCCATAGCTTTAGCAGACATACGAGATTGCTGCTGAGCAGGTGTTCGGCGATCGCCTGGTGCGGGAGCAGCGGCTTCTTGCTCCTGAGAAACAGGTTTGAACTCCTTCGAGGTCTCTCTGGTTGCGGGCGGCTCTCCACCCCGCTCTGGGCCCATACTCCGCATGGCTTCCATCGGTGGACTTGCATATCCACGTTCCGGCTTGGTTGGTGTTTTGCTTCGTGGGTTCATGATCGGTTGCGGTGCGGAACCCCGAGGCCCTGGCGTGGGAGCCTGGCCAGGCGGAGGTGGTCCAGATGGCGCCTGTGCAATGGATGCCCTAGGGAGTCGCGATCCTGGACCTGGGCTGGGACCCTGCTCTGTAGGCCTGCCATTTGGGCTCGCCACCATTTCGCGCGACGGTACTGGGCCTCTTCTTGGTTGTGGCTGCACCTGCTGCTGTTGCTCTACAGGGGTATGGTTCTGCGCTTCCCGTGAGGTTCGACCAGTAGGGCTATTCTTGTCCGCACTCATTTTCCTCATGCCGGCAGCGGCAGCTCCGGGATTCTGAGCTTCGACGGGATAGCGGATCTTGCCAGTATCCAGCACGTACGCCATGCTGAGCTCAACGGGGTCCCTGGGTGCGGAGCTGGGCTCACCGGCCATGACAATGATTTGCTTTCCAAACGCCGTCATGCTGTGACCGGACCGCGGAGAGGGTGCGGGCCCCATGTTCTGGAACGAGTACCATCGCCGTGTGGAAATGCGAAAGGCCGCCAAATCACCCAGATCCATACCCTCATCGGTACGTCCACCAAAAACGTACATCACATCGCTCACCAACGCCGCTGCATGTCCCTCTCGAGGCGTGGGTATGAACCCGACACAGTCCAATTGGGACCACTGGTTCGCACGCGGATCATAACACCAGACGTCGTTGAACCATTGCATGCCATTTGTTCCACCAAACCTGCGCTCAGTGAGTCAGCAAAAACAATGTTCAGTTAAAGCGGTTGATCTAGTGAACCGAAAGAAGGGGTTGTTGTCTTATTCCATACAGGTATAGTCGATCATTGTAACTAACTATTGAGTGATTCGTTCTGGCGGGTGGTATTTCTCCTGGTGCAGGCCCTCCATCGTGACTATTTCGAATCAAGAACTCCCATTTGTTGTTCGGATTCTGAAGCTGATTGAGGTCAAATGCAGCCAAGTCGTTGAAAAAGAAGCCCTCAACCTGACCACCGAAGACGTATAGCCTGGAGCCTAGTATGTTCAATGTATGACCATAACGTCCAGAAGGCCGTGTGCCCGGAGGGATAGCGCGCGACCATTGTCGGGAAGCTAGAAAGTTGATTAGATATCTTCAATCGCAAGGGAAAGGGAGAAGCGTACAAGTATTTAAAAGATATAACGTGTCGTCTAGCGCGTCATTCTCGTCAATCTTGGTATCACCTCCGAATACGATGAATGCGTTTCCAACCAGCAGACTCGCATGGCCCACCCGGGGCCCCGGTCCTTCGGAGACGGTCACAACTGGAACGCAAGAAAGGTTTCCGCCGCTACTTTCCACCATCCAGAGGTCTCCCTTGACTGTCGCACCATCAATTAGACCACCCATCATGTAGATATCGCCCTCCTTTGAAGCCAATGAGTTGATTGCCGCGCCGTATCGTGGGAAGGGGTTCATTTGCGGCGAAGAAAAATTGATCCGCCGTTGGGACCAAGGATAGAGGGAGGAATTGGGGCTTGTGGCTGGAGGAGTAGTAACGGTTCCATTCATCGCTTGTGGTGGTGGTCGTTGTATCTGGATTGAGTGCGAATATCCCGTCAGCGACTGTGAATGTCCACCCAGTATAAGCATAGACTAACCTGTGATTCTGACTCTGCTCTTTGTCGCAATCGTTGCTGATCGGGACTGTTGGGGTTGACGGAATTCAGGGAATTGTTGTAGCTGCTGCTAGGCGTAGGAGTCTGCGACAAGCCATCGCGATCCTTGAGGGAACCATTGAGGGCTGGGGGCGATGCGGAGGGAGCCCCTTCGGAAGTATGAACATTTCTCGTCGCGGGAGGAAGGGCGGTACCCTGTTGCTGCTGGTTTTTCTTCGATTTGAAGAGAAAAGCCATCGTGGGAGGAGGGAAGGAGGTAATCTAATTATCGAATCGTAGACGGGTCGTTTCTGGACGCGGGACAGGGGCGGTCAATTAAGAGGTTTTAAAAAAGATATAATAAAAAGGCGCCAGGCTGCCGAAGAAGAGAAAAAAAACAACAACAACGACACAACGAAAAAGCACCCAAGAGAAGGGCAGAGAAGAAATGAAAGGAAAGGACAGATCCACGGCCGGGGTTGGGCGAGCAGCGATTGACCGCCGTGGCTGGAGATTCTCACGGGGTTTTTTGTCGTGGATGATAAGATGGAAAAGTGAAGGAAAAGAGAGAGCAAGGGGAAAGGGAAGGAAGAGAGAAGGAAAAAAGAACTAGATGAAAAAAGAAGCAAAAGTATCGACTAACCCAGCTAGGAATAAGAGAAGAAGAAGAAGAGGAAATGAACGGGAGAGAAGATGGCCTGTGGTGGTGGTAAGTGGACTCTCTCTCCCTTTTTCGGGGTCAAGCCAGACTCCGCGTGCGGGAGCACTATCGAGTCTCACACAGTAATAAGAGGACTGGTTATGGGCGCATTGAACCGTTTTGAAAGAGAATGGAATAGAATGAAAATAACATGGAAGAAGTACTACCTGTACAAGTAAGTACTCCGTACAGAGTAGAAGTGATCAAAAAACCACAGGAAGTCGGGGGGGTTGGGAGAAGAAGAAGAACAACAACAACAACAACAACAGAAGTCAAGAATAAAGAACAATAGAAGATTCCGGCGTTTCACACCGGCTGGGCAGCGGAACTGGTGTCAATTACCCTGGCATATGATATAAGGATGTTCTCTTTTTCTACAGAAAGAAAAAAATCAGGGGAAGTCCAGATGGAACCACGGGCCACTCGGTGTATTCCACCACCTCTACGGAGTATCCAGTAAAAACTGCAACGGTTTGATATTCCACTGAGAATAATCCAATTAGCCAGTTCTCTGTTCAATGCCACGTGAATTTCCATGTCTACGTACAGAATTAAGGACCATTCGCATGCAACAATGAATTACAGACGCATCAATTAGCAGCAACCTACCTGTCGCAATCACACCCACAGTACAAATCCATATATATCAACTTCCGAATGACTGGTCGATTCGCCGACCACTTGGCCTGAACTCGTGCTTTACAATCTTCTTTTAGCGGGCTTCAATGCCATTAAGTTTTTGGCTTGGTGCTGTCTTCAACAGTCATTGGGCTGACCATAAAAACCTTTTTTTTTTCTGATCCGGCCGATCCAGGGGTGCTATTATTATTCCACCATGACCGGTACATGCTCGGTCTGATACCCGACCATGTAGTTACGGAGTACAAGAATGTATATGCACATACGTCCCGGCGGCTAGGGATGCCATGCAAGCGAAGGATCTTCATTTTCTTTATTGTTTCCAACCATTTAGAATGGAGAAAAAGAAATATACAATGTTCGGCGAATCGCCTACATCACGCAGTCACCGTGATGTGACAGAGGTGCAGTTGTACACCAATGCAGATACAATTACTGTGCATTTCCATTGATCATTACAAGTAATTCGCCCAGGTAATACATAGTATTGTTTACTCGTATGATACAAGCAAGTCTAAGACACATTTCGATTAATTGGACAGTGCACTTACTCCGAGTCTACTTGTACTCCCTACTCTTTGGGTGACACCAAATCACTCGAAGTAGTATAGCGTGTCTGTTTAGGTTTAGCGTCTCTTTTCCGCTTGGCATCGCTGTGCGTGCTCTATGAAGTCGCCCTCCATCACTGCTCAACTTCAACCAAATTTTTGCTGTTTTTCCTTTCACCTTTCGCCCCTGTCGCCTATGATTTTGGTGAGGCATTCTGCTATTGAACTTCTGCCTATTCCCCTCATTGTGCCACCTGTCACGAGCTCGGCTAGGATAATGGAACATCCAACTCATGGGTTCTACCTAGGTAGCTATCGACGAGAATATTCGACATAAGGAAGAAAGAAGATAACGCTGCAATCATCAACAAGGCAAACAACCCTGCTTCGCATGATAGCCAGCAAACGAGACCGGGCCGTCACACCACCCCCTTTTTGTTGAATGCAGTCATAATCACTTGGACCAGTAGCTCAGTGGTATGGATACTGAGCCTGGCTAACCTGCCGGTGCGCACATCACCAGGCAGTTTGTAGGTTCGAATCCTGTCTGGCCCTCCACCCACAAATCTTGTCTATACCAAGGATCTATCTTTCGAAGGTTCCCCCCCGAGCCTGGGCGGAGTTTTTTCCCCTGTGGAAAAACAGGTGAATGCCGGATAGATTCCCTATACCAAGAGGTCTCACCTTTACTAAGCATACTACTGCGCGGGAGGTACTTCCTGTACATAAGTAGCCTCAGGCTCTTATCAGGCAGTTCCTGGGAAGGGTAGTAAGAATAATTTGATGCCTTTCGGCATAGTTAACAAATTCGTACGTGAGATGGGATCCATGGTTGTCGGGGAGTAGTCGATAATTTCCAGTCTAATTCATATTAGTTAGATTGATGGATAAATAGATTGGTTGATAGATAGATTGATAAACTCACCTGTCGCTTCCTTGAATTCTCATGGAAGTGTTGGATCCATGCGCCAGTTTGATGGTAGATCAGCATGTGTATACCAATTTTCCTATGGCCTTTCCCACGCGCAGTAAAGAGAAGCACGGGAGCACTCATGAGTATCATATTCTATAGCAACCTATTCCGATATCCCGCAACCGTTACGACCTATAATATGTTCTTGTTGGAGTCGGGTACGGTGTGCTAGTATGAAGTTCAGGGCGAATATATATTATGAACAGAAAGCCCATGAAAGCCACTCCAAACCTACACATGCAAGAGGCTGTCCCTATATTCTTGCTTTTTCATTACACTACTAACTCAAAAAAGTTACTATAGACGCTAAAATAATCCAACTAAGTTTCCAATGGCTATTCACTGCCAAACAGCCGGAGCCGAACCTTGCATGCAACACGAGCAACTCCACAAACCACTCTCAAACAATTCGGATCCAGGACATCGTTCGATCTGAAACATTGATCTGGGGAAAATTTTAACTTGCATAAGCGATCTGTCCGCTGCGCGTTTGTTTCACCGGAAACGAACGATGATAGCTGTAAACACGGAAGACATAGAAATTCATTCCCGCTTCGATATGAGACATTCCAGGGAACCTTCCAGAGTTTAATTTACTAACATAACCAACTAGCAGGTATTATCGAATTACATGATAAAAACTCGTGGCCCAGGAAGGAGCGCCGGCCAATTAACATCCACATCCCTTGCCCAAATCCTTTTCAAAAGCTCCAACCCCTTCAATATATTCCCAAACCCATTACGATTATATTGCTTCAACAAGAACTGCTCGAAAAACTGCTGGTCCTCTGGCGAACAGCTCTCAGACGCTGCGATAAAGGACGGCCAGATCAAGGAGTGGTCACCGGGAAATCCCTCGGGGAAAGGTTCAAGGCTGGCTCGAAATCTTGTGACCACATCTGCCGATGATAGTTCGTTACCCGGGGGTTTGCTAAGAAGAACACGCTGTAGATATATATCGTAGGCTTGCTGCCTTAAACTGGCTATTAGATCTATCATGTACTGTTTTTCTGGGTGAAAGCGCGAGCTATAGTAGAGGCAGTCGAAGCTATGCGGGGCTTGAGAGAGGATCGTGGATACGCCAGTTTGTTGGCTGATAAAAGGTGCAGCATAAACTCGCATCCTAAGATAATCAGTCACATCATGAATGGAATGGTATGGATCTATGGCCCTACTTGTGAATTTGCCGCAGCGCAAACTCAGACAACTCATCTGGCCCAAGCCCATCTTCACCACCAACAATATCGAGAGCGGACTGGAGAAGATGGAAAAGAATCGGAAAGTCCGAACACCCAGTGACCATAACTGCAACAAGCAGGACAATGATGGACAGGATGACTAGTCGTTTCGTTTGGTGGTCATATTGATCTAGACCCTTCCGGTTTTGAAGCTCACGGATTGCCTCGAAGTAGAGAGTGCTTGGTCTGGCAAGACGTTGATTCTGAACTTGGACTCGGCCACCGGATTTGCGGGAAAGGTGGAAAGAGGAAACGGTCAGCACGGCCTTCATGACCAGTTTGTCCCCCCAGGCTAGAGGGAGAACCAGATGGCGCCATCCATTGTGGTTGTCGTCAATTACGACCATTTCGGGGGCAATGTTGTCCGAGACTGATAGGTTCAGCACGAGTAGCTAGGACTTAGTGATGCATACATACAATATTTCACAAGGAATCGTTCCGATCCTTCCGAGTTCCCCCAGGCGAGCGCAGGTTGCAAACTATCAGGTCTTGGCTGGCCGTGAGCAGCGCCATAATCCGTTTCACTCCTAGATAATTCTATCGATGCGCCTCTATCAATATAGGCCGCGCTGGACATCAACGAACCAGAAGAATCGAGAGCATCTGAAGCCTCAGGATACTCCATTGGCGCTCTCCCCTTCAGACGCTCAGACCCATCGCAGAATCTATACCTTACCCCAAATCCACTACACAGAATGCCTTTAGATACACATTTCCCACACGACGGCTGCGTCCTGTCACAGTGGATTCGCCGCTGTGAGCATTGATAACAGCCTGAGCGGGGAATGTCAGTAAAAATTCTTCCACCTATTCTCCATCTTTCTTCTCGGGACGCGCCTTTAGTCTTTGGCACATATGGCCGTTTTCGTCGGGTCATTTCAAGATAGACACCAAATCTTATTAATCGTTATAGCTTGGAGGATAATGGAGAGGATTCAAAAGTGCAATAAGTTAATTAGAGGAGCTTCTTATCTTATCTTGGTATCGCATCTCCGCAGAATGTACGTTTGAGGTTTAGTGTAACGGGGCTAATTTGGGGATTATTCCTGAATAGAAAAGTGGATGCTATGCTAGCCCTAACAGATTATACTAGTTGCGACAGTCAAAGAGCACATAAGTATGTAGGATATAAATGGCAATGGAAATTCAATAAAGCCACGCAAAAATAGAGCTATTGAACATGAATAGAATCAGATTACTGCATAACCCTCTCCCAAATCCCATCTACATCCTCATCCGGACTAATATTATCAACAATACCGAGCGCCGTCGTAGGCTTTTTATACCCTAGTAGCTCAAGCATTTTTGGACTCATTCCACGTACTTTACTCCGCGGAATTGCAAGAAACTGGTTCTCCTCGGTGCGGAGATGGCCCCGGGAGAAGAACAAACCGTGCATCGTGCGGACGGAACCCGGAACCGAATTGTGTCCGCCGCCGTGATAGGCAGAGGCAAGGAAGATTAAGGCTGAGCCAGGTGACATTTCTTGTAGTTGTTAACTATATGTCGAGTTGAGCAATAGAAGGATAGAAGGCTTACCTGCAAAACAAACCTCAGCAGAGTTCGCCCACCGGTCATCGTCCCATTTATGACTCCCCGGCACAAACATCGTAGCCCCATTTTCCCTAGTAACTTCGCATCCGGCAATCAAGCAACCAAATTGACTGGATTGTTGGAAGCTCCACGGCTGAAAGGGGTTTCGGGAATGACGAATATTATGGACACCGTCGTCCCGATGCAGCAGTTGTCGAGGTGCCCCGTACCCGATATTCATCGACACACTCAGGCTCAATAATGGATCGATTATATTAGGCTCCGCGAAACCCTCCCGCAACAGCGTAAAGTCTTCTCGCAAAATCCGCTGTCGCAGGGCCTCTAGCATGGGGTGCTCGCAGATCTGAGCGATTGTCTGAGATTTTCCCACCAAGCCGGGAACGAGGAAGGTCTGCGCTGGAATGGATGGGAAGGCGTCGCCGTTGACCTTCTTGTTTTCCAGGTGTCGACGAGGCCTGTTACTCCAAGGTTCTAGTTCATTTTCAATGGCAGCTAGTTCGTCTGGAGAGACAAGATCTTTGAGGATCACGCCGCCATCACGCTCGAGGATGCTGAGAATGTACTCTATCGGGTGGGTGGCTGGGATAGTTGTGATTGTAGATTTGGGGCAATATGAGGGATCAATTGGAGGGGGTGTGGGAAGGGGAATTCGTGCCATTTTGTAAAGAAGCAGCCTTAGATGTGGGATTTGGTGGCTTAGTATTTCGGAGAGGAAACTGTATCCTTATACTCACGCTTGACTCAGATGCAGCCTTGTTAAGAATTATCGGGGCACACAAGGCAGGAATGGAACGAGGCGTCTCTAGTCGATAACCATTTCATCCGATGGTATTTGAATGATTTCGGCCGCCCCGCATTGTATCGTCATATCAGGATAAACGGGAACGGGCCGGGACAGCCATGATGCTGGAAAAGGAAATCCATCCCATGAAATTAGTCTTTTCAATAAAGATAGCGGGGGTGATTTTGCACATGACGCATGTGTTGGAGATACCGATGCGGGATTTGCGTTGCGTCGCATCCCTCTTTCCCGAACAGGTAACCAAAATGAGAGCACTTTGCATATCCGATGACAGGGATCGGAAGTAAACCTAATTCAGCATAAAGATACTATTCCTATCGGGTTATCTTTTGCGTCCAATGGCCTTCCTCTATTATAGAGAACTGTATTCGATGGCTCTGATAGGTTGCATGGTGGCAGTTGTTCTACCTGATGGAGATTCGATCCGATCGAGGCCAATGTAATCACCATTGCACTTCATGAGTACGATCAAGATATATAAGGACAGTCCTATCCTGGACGAAATCCTCATGTTTACAACCCTTACCTCATAACCAGAACATCCTCGCAGAATTCGACTTCCAAAGCAGACATGGCACCTGCAGCACTCGTCGCGCCTCCAGCCCCTCCAAGAGTGGTTGGACCAGAAACGAGGAGAATCACCCGTCCCACCAACAAGATTCCCAAATTCTTAATTGATGAAGCATGTATCACAAACAAAGAGTCCTTCGACCCGGAAAAGCATGTCAACTTCCAGCCTCCGAGCAAGATCTATACCATGAAGGAGATTGGCCTTGAAGGACATGGAATTTCTCCCAATGCAGTCTCAGAGCCCTTTCCCCTATTTACTGAGGGAGCTATCAAGCAGATCCGAGCAGAGGTCTTTAGTGAATCTGTGCTCGAGTCGTGCCAGTACTCTTCCACTTTCGTCAAGAACATGGTGAGAGGCATGGGTCCTGTGTAAGTAAGTGGCTCACTTTAGGAGATTTAACCTGTTAACTGTTTTCTGAAGGCGAGCTCCGTTCACTTATGATGCTTGGTATTGTCCAGAAGTCCTTGCAAGAATCTCAGAAGTTGCAGGGATCGAATTAGTTCCGGTATTTGATTTTGATATTGGTAATGTCAACATCTCGGTCAACGATCCGAGCAGCACAAAAGGCCCAGACGGTTCAAAGTGCGATAACCTGTCCGCTTTTGCGTGGCACTACGACAGCTTTCCATTTGTTTGCGTGACAATGCTGTCCGATTGCACCGAAATGATTGGCGGAGAAACTATGATAAAAAATGGAAACGGAGAGACTATGAAAGTGCGTGGACCAACAATGGTATGTTTCTTCTTATCTTTCTGAAAACTCCTTGGCTTACTGATATTGTACAGGGCACAGCGGTGGTCATGCAAGGCCGGTATATCGAACATCAAGCCTTGAAAGCCCTCGGAGGTCGCGAACGCATCAGCATGGTGACCGCCTTCCGGCCAAAGTCACCATTTGTCAAAGACGAGATCATCTTGACTGGTGTCCGTGGAACAAGCGATCTGTCGGAGCTCTACAGCCAGTATTCTATGTACCGATTAGAGGTCCTTGAAGAGCGTATTCGTGCTCATATGAAGAAAGAACGGAAGCGGGAGGATGCCAAACGTCCGTTCGACGTTGACAATACAAAGAGGTTTCTGATGGAGCAGAAGGAGTTCCTGGAGTCCATGCTAGAGGAGATTGTGTAATATAGTGATAGCGAGAGCGATGAAGTATGACGGTGGTAGTAGTATTTGATTCTAAACATCTCTTGCATTTCGCTTTTGAACAATTAGTTTTTACAAATTCATTCTTCACAGTATCGAAGCAACACATACAAAATTCTTTCCATATGAACTCCACTATATCGCCAACGCCACCGCACAAGGAAATGATGAAGATCTTCTTGCAGGGGGTATAATTCGGACACGATAATTGCCTGTCAAGGTCAGACTTTCCACGGACACATATTACCGTCATCAGAAACTGCTATACAAAACTCCCTCTCGAAGAGATCTAGAAACTTTTAGCATATGTCAAAGCTATTGCAAGGAACCACGTGCGAGTCTACATAGCCGCAGACAAATTTGGGGTTATCCCATTCAAGGCTTACGCTGCGAAGAAAATCGCTGACAAGATCAGCGCAAATTGGCGATTTACAGTATTTCTCGAAGTAATGAGCTCAGTAACACTGCACGATCCAGGTTTTTGAGACATTATCACCGATATCAAGTCAAAGAACCTCACCGACATGAAACGAGGACCGGTTCTTCGACTTACAAAAGACTTTGCGATTCTTTCAAGAGTGTTGGAGAAAAGCATGGTGAAAGAACTGGAAGCAGAGAGAGAGAGGAAATTGTGCAACCTGGAATTTTGGACAAGATTTACCAGAAACCGAATTGTTATGATTGCTGCGAATCTTGCTTTGCGTTGTTCAATGTGAAGATGTGTGAGGGGGAGTACCAACGCGGTGTTTTCCGTTGTGGTGAGTGTCAAACACGAAGGTGATCTTATAGATCTGGAATGTGAATGTACATTTTTAGATTACTATACCATGGCCGAGAACATAAATCGAAGGTAGTTTGGAGCAAGAAACATCATCGGGACCTTAACCACAGGACTATCGTAAAGAAAACAGCGATTTTGAATCCCAACATTATTAAATATACCAGATTGCAGTGCACGCCCCCGACAGGAAAGGATGCAATGGGCCTCCTTTTTGGCAGACGAACTCTGTCCATTTGGACAGGCCACTATATGATACAAACTCCCAACTTGACCGCCGCCCCTCTAGGAGAGTACATGGCGATTTGTTAAACACCACCCGAAGTAAATTTACCAGCATAGAGATATTAATTAGGATGTATAGTATAACAGGGGGATCGGGAAATACCCTTCTCCAAACTGATCGTGTATGTATTGGGTTGAAAGGCAGAGTCTCTTAGTTGCTTTTGACGGTTTTGCTTGGTCTGGCCTGGATTACAGGGCGAGAAAACATTTCGTTTAGTAATGATCAGCTTGTTGCCAATTTTGACAAAACAATGCGTGTCTATACCCCTGTCACTGGTATTAGCCATTTCACCTATGCCACCTCTTCAAATGTGATGTACGATGTAAGTCCGCCAATCTCTCATTCCTGAGCAATAAAGATGGCTAGGGGGCTTCTCTGCGAGCTAGTAATAGTAACTACTTTCATGGCATATTACTCCATTATGTACTCCGTACGGAGTAAAAACTTGTAACTACATAGTTAGAATTGTCGTTGTTGTAGATGCATCTGACGTAATCACCCATACTGTTCCCGTGACCGTGCCAAGACATCGCGCCAAAGCTCCATGGAGAACATCTTCGCAACGATCAAACCGTTAAGTACCATTTCTCTTCCGTCTGCAGCCTTTTCTTAAGCTGCAGGATTTTGGACGAGGCCTGTCAATTGCTTGAAGTCGTTGGAAGTCCTGCCATCGCTGGGTTTGCGCTTTGGAATCTTGCTAGTCCTTGGCAGTGGCACCCACTGCGCAACCGTCTTCAGTCGCTGAGCCGCTCCGGTTTAGGCTTGTCAATCCAGTGCCTCTTCAGTGCGCGCTCGATAAGCTGACATGGTTGAGAGCCGATAGTGTCGATCAAGTGAGTATACAACTTATTACTTCATTTCTAAATGCTCACTTCGCTAATCCACTGTGTTCAGATTTGGTAAACTCGCTCACTCATTTTTCGACGGTCTCGAAATCCTTAGTCTCTCCCTCCCACGATGATTATCTGCCCGTCATGAAAGATCCAACTATCGATATGGACAACCAGAACAATACCATGTTGAAACGACAGTCGCCCAACGTGCAGGCGGAACCGCGCAGGAACCCCAACAAGACGGTTCGAGTCGCTTTCGGCCCCGACATCGAGACGCACATCCCTCCTCACGACAAGTCTCCCGCACCAAATCACCATCGGTCTTTTACCACATTCGACCAGAAGTTTTCTGTGACCTCGCCATCATCGGGGCGACCGACCAGCTCGGGCGGTGACAGCGTAGCGTTGGTGACGGAGGAGCGACCTCGGTTAACATCGGATGTTGCATCGGATAGTGGACGACCGACTGCGGCCCTGAAACGGGCCAGAAGTGATTATGGACCACGAGTGGAATTTGACAAGACTCTTTTTGGGGATGACGATGAGGATGATTTTGCCATGAGACATGGTTGGCAGGAGGAATACACCTCGAGTGAATACCTCAAGGTCCTTCATTCGGTAAGCAGAATGTTCTGGCTGTTGGATGCTGCTACATTATAGCATACCGTTGATTGCTAACCCACGTGTTTCACCAGAACTTTTACATGTATTTCACGGAGAAGCGTCACGAAACGAACGGTATCCCAAGGGATCCTGTTGGAAGTTGGCCAAGTCAGGACTGGCGTATGAAAGATCGCCTGAAAACGGTTTCCGCCGCGCTCGCCATATGCCTGAACATCGGTGTTGATCCTCCCGATGTCGTCAAGACAAACCCAACTGCAAAGCTCGAGTGCTGGGTCGACCCTAACCCAACCGCAACTACCGGGGGTGGGCAAAACAAGATCATGGAGCAGATTGGGAAGAAGTTGCAGGAGCAGTATGAAACCCTGAGTTTGAGAACGAGGTACAAGCAGTACCTCGACCCGTCCGTAGACGAGACAAAGAAATTCTGCATACACCTTCGCCGTAATGCCAAAGATGAGAGAGTTCTCTTCCATTACAATGGTCATGGAGTCCCGCTGCCGACTCAGTCGGGCGAGATTTGGGTTTTCAACAAGAACTACACTCAATATATCCCCGTCTCATTGTACGACTTGCAGTCCTGGCTCGCAGGTCCCAGTCTCTTCGTTTTCGACGTCTCGCGCGCGGGCAACATCGTCCATAACTTTCACGCGTTTGTCGACAAACACGAGAAGGAAAATATTGAGGCAAAAAAACGGGACCCTAGCTCCCTCATCCAGAACTATGGAGATTGCATACTTCTGGCCGCATGCCAGAAAAACGAGTCTCTTCCGACAGACCCAGATCTACCGGCCGACCTGTTCACCAGCTGTTTGACCACACCCATCGAGATTGCTCTCCGGTACTTTATCCTTCAGAACCCGCTAGAGACAAACATCTCCATTGATGAGTTCGCAATTCCTGGTCGTTTGCAAGATCGGCGCAGCCCACTTGGAGAATTGAACTGGATCTTCACTGCCATTACGGACACAATTGCATGGAACACTTTATCGCGACCCTTGTTCAAGAAACTTTTCCGACAGGACCTGATGGTTGCTGCTCTTTTCCGGAACTTCTTGCTCAGTGAGCGCATTATGCGCACGTATAAGTGTCATCCGATATCTTCTCCAGAGCTTCCAGAGACTCACCACCACCCGCTGTGGAAGAGCTGGGATCTGGCAGTTGAGATGGTTCTGGCACAGCTCCCTGCGCTCATTGAACATGAAGAGGGCCGGCGGCATTATGAGTACCAGCATTCTTTTTTCTTTGCTGAGCAACTCACAGCGTTCGAGGTTTACCTTTCCTCTGGACCCACTGAAAAGAGCCCACCAGACCAGCTGCCAATTGTTCTGCAGGTCCTCCTGAGTCAGGCACATCGGCTGCGAGCGTTGATTCTACTCAGTAAGTTCCTTGATTTGGGGCCCTGGGCCGTCCATCTCGCTCTGAGCATTGGTATCTTCCCGTATGTCGTCAAGTTGCTGCAGTCGGCCGCTCAGGAGCTAAAACCTGTCATGGTGTTCATCTGGGCCCGAATCATGGCAGTCGACCATACTGTCCAGAATGATCTACTAAAGGACAATGGCATCCACTACTTCATCAACATCCTTAACCCCTCGTCTCCGATTCCTGTGGGCAACGCTAGTGAACACCGCGCTATGTGTGCCTTCATTGTCTCGATTTTCTGTAAAAATTACCCTCAGGGCCAGAACGTTTGCCTATCAGCAGAGCTTTTCGATTCATGCTTGAGGCATTTAACAGACGTCGAGAATCCTCTCTTGCGTCAATGGTCGTGTCTTTGCCTGAGCATGCTCTGGTGTGACTTCCCCGAGGCCAAATGGGCTGGCATTCGTTGCGCGGCCCCGGCCAGACTTTGCGAATTGAACATTGACCCTGTGCCAGAGGTGCGGGCTGCGATGTTGCACGCACTGACAACATTCCTGGGCATTCCAGACCTGACGGACCAGGTGGCGCAGATTGAGGAGTCGTTGGCTATGACAGTGCTACCAATGGCTTCGGATGGTAGTGTCCTTGTGCGGAAGGAGCTGCTTGTCTACTTTTCGACTTTTGCCAAACGGTATCAGAACAAGTTTATTGTTGCTGCATATGAGGAACTCCAAGAGGAGAAGCAATCGCTTCTCGACAAG
This sequence comes from Aspergillus ruber CBS 135680, assembly GCF_000600275.1. Classification (NCBI taxonomy): domain Eukaryota; kingdom Fungi; phylum Ascomycota; class Eurotiomycetes; order Eurotiales; family Aspergillaceae; genus Aspergillus; species Aspergillus ruber. The sequence goes on from NW_024467300.1 coordinate 797,983, forward strand.
CTCGCGAGTGAGACGCCCCGGGATTTCCCTTTCGATGATGCGCAGAACGGGTCTGCAGATTCAAGCACCAAATTCCATTCTCTATCCCGCAATACTACATTTGGCACAATTTGGAAGCAGCTTCTCATTCTTTCTGTTGATCCACACCCTGATATCGCACAGGATGCTGGCGCGATCGTGGACTACATCCATGTCACACTGCTCCAATCTCCTATGGCATCAGTGACCGATAGGATCCGCAGAGAGATTATGGATATCACATCTCGTGTGCCACAGAGACTACCCATTCGTGAAAGACCCGAATCGAGGAAGGTCGTACCCCCTCCCACGCCTCCCTCGCAAGCACAAACAAAACAGGAAGGGTATCTCTCACTGGGCATGAGGCGGACAGCAAGTGTCGCTGCGTCACTGAAAAATCTTGCCTTCGGTGGTGCGTCTGGCTCAGAGCTGGCTTCCCAACCCCCAACATCGCCTTCGATGTCGAACCGCATGCCCATTACCCCCCGTGGGCGCGCTCCTCCAGAATGGACCCGACCCCCAGAGGTCAACGACCATGTCGCTCCGGCGACTGCATACCACCAGGCGCCTACCCCCACATCTCGTGGATTTGAGCAGAGGGATACGTCTGTGCTCCCAACGATTCCACTGTTGAGTAGATTTTTGGATTGGTCTACGGAGTACTTCCGGGAACCCCAGATGAAGCCCAATGAACCCGATGAGCCGGGTAGTGCAGATTACAACGAGCGATTATGGCGACGGAGTCGCAACGAAAAGATTATCACAGAGACCCAGCCCCTTAAACCCAAGGCTGGCAGCAGTCGATGGGATAATTCGTTGTCCCTTCTGTCGAATAGCAGTCAGCCGATGAAAATGTGCTTCCATCAGTTCGAAGATCATCTCGCGGTTGCTGATGATCGGGATACCATCGCGTAAGTTAAAATAACACTGAATACCATCTTGGCTTTGGGCTAACAATCGTCTAGAATCTGGGATTGGCAGAGCCATAAGCGTCTCAATCGGTTTTCGAACGGGAACCCACCGGGCTCAAAGATCAATGAAGTCCGGTACATCAATGAAGACGACCAGGCGCTCTTAATGACGGGCTCTTCCGATGGTGTTCTCAAGGTTTTTAGAAACTATGAGTCTGCCAAAGATGCCGAAATTGTCACTGCTTTCAGGGCTCTTCCAGAGCTTCTCCCCAGTACTAGAAATGCGGGACTTGTTCTTGACTGGCAACAAGGACAAGGAAAGGCGCTTGTTGCAGGTGATGTCAAGGTTATCAGAGTGTGGAACGCAGCCACCGAAGTCTGCAGCAACGTATGTACCGTATCGACCTTACCGATAAGACAAGCTATCTAACATTTTACAGGACATCCCTGCACGGTCTGGATCATGCATTACTTCTTTGACATCTGATCAAGTTGCCGGCAATATATTTGTGGCCGGATTTGGTGATGGTGCTGTCCGTGTCTTCGACCAACGTCTGAAGCCAACAACGTCCATGGTCAAGGTTTGGCGTGAACACAAGCAGTGGATTACAAATGTCCACATGCAACGAGGCGGTCTTAGAGAGCTGGTTTCTGGTAGCCGAAACGGCGAAATCAGACTCTGGGATCTTCGAATGGACGATCCGATTTCGACAACATGTGCTACCTCAGACACCCTTCGTACTTTGAGTGTTCATGAGCATGCCCCGGTGTTCAGCGTGTAAGTTTCACTGGTATTTACTTTTGGTTGTGCAGATAGTTAACAAATTTGGCTACAGGGGCACCAACCGTCATGAAGTCAGGACGTTCAACGTGGATGGCAGCCATCTGTCCACTTACGAGCCCTATACGAGCTTCCTCCACCACAACCGTTCTTCTCCTATCGCCAACACTGCGTTCCACCCGCACCGTACCATACTCGCCTGCGCAGCGCTTAATGATAATCACATCAACCTTGTCAATTGTTAGATGAGGTATCATTCTGCTTTTCATTTCTTTATTTGATGATCCGTACATACCATTTGCACGGCGTTCTGGGTTATGATGATGTCTTTTTCTCTTTTGCTTTTGTGTAAGTCTTCCTCTTTCTTTTTCTTACTTAGATGGGATTAGGGATGTTTGGCGTAGGATGGTAGTAATGACGGATGGATGGATTAATGGCAGATTATTCACGTGAATTTGTATTCGTGTTTCTGGGCTTCTTAGAACTGTACATAGACTGGGATTCTCCTTTCATCCATTACTATCTATGCTTAACCACTCCATGACACCTGAATAAACGGACATAGATGGTCAAGAACCCGTGTATAAGAACGCTTTTGACAAACTCAATCCGATACTGCACCAACAACTAACCTTCTTAAAGCAATAAACCTAGGTAATGATCCCATGGTTAACTCACTATAGGGCCTGGTATGATATTTCATCTTAAAGAATCTCGTCACACCACCCGCACCAGGTACCCCAATCCTCTCTTGATCAACAAGCCTAGTGAGAACCGGTGTCGCAAACTTTCTGGAAAGAAGATGCACAACGGTCTCGTCCTTGGTGAGCCCAACAATATGCTCAGCCACAGCATCCACAACCGCATCCATCAAAGAGCCCTTCGGCAACAATTCCCCCCTGTCGTTTAACAATAACAATTATGGCATCCTGAACCGACTGAATGGATTACTGAGTCTCCCAGTGTTCCTCCGCCCAGAGCTCCTACTTAATAACATAATTCATGACACTGGACATTTGGAGGAACATCGCAGCGCAGTAGACTTTGACGTGGTCGCTGCCTGTATTTGCTTGGTAGTCTTGCGTGTATAAATACGAAATCACCCACTCCATGATTCCTGGGTTGTGTGGGAAGAATATATCGACATTATTTGTAGACTCCTGGTCCTGGTCCTGGTCCTCGATATTTAGCTGATATCCAGCGGCCCTTCGACGGCGCAGCAGAGGAGATGGTCCCTAGGGATATTTTCAATATTATTGTCGATTGACATTGTGGGTCTTGTTAGCTTCAGCGAACTATTTGTATTTGTCGATGTAGTCGGAGCACTGCCATAGACTTGAGAGAATGCGCAAGATGACAGTTTAACGATTTGCCTAATTTATCGATGTGCTTCCTGCAAGCTGTTTTGCGTGACTGACTATGGCACAGCAGGAACCCTAATTGATCATAACATAACTCCCCCTGATAACATATTTTGAGGTCTTCGTAAACGGTATCCGGTTGTCCAGGTTGGACGCATGGATTCCTTTTTTATAGCTATAACAACCGATATATTCAAAATATCACAATGTCTCTTGTATAACAAACCTCTACAGCCAACATACCTTTTCTATCACATTTCGATATCTATATTTTACAGCATGCCCTCAGGTCAATTGAACACCTGAATCACGGAGGGAATGTGGGCCCTACCCACATCCTCCAACGACTCACTGAGCGAATGAACGACTACGGAGATCCAAGAGACGAATAAATACATGCAGCTCAAGAACTTCGACTCCTCAGCATAGATTCAAACGAGACACCTTGCCTCACCAAAACGGCACTTTTCTCCTTCCTTCCTTCAAACCCAGGGAATCCTCTCCATTCCTAACAGAAGCAAGATCCATCCTATTGAGGGTGTGCGATACCTTTCACAAGCACTGTTCTCGCACATGCAACTTCCAGAGTCCTTAAGCCTGGAGAAATCCCTCCACGCGCTAACATAGACCAACTACGATAAAGCGCACTATATCAACCATGACGGAAACCTCTGCCGCGGATGTACACCAGACCACAGGCGGCTACTATACCACAGTCTAGCAACAACTTGAGACAACGAAAATCTTCGTTTTGGCCCTGAGGACTGGGGGAAATAAGCAGAGTGTAGGATCTTCGATGAACTCGCGGAGTACCGCCGCGCAAATGCGGGAACTAACTGCGACGAGGATGGTGATGAGATGTATCTTGAAATCGTCAAAGTGGTATTTTCGACACAGCCGGGGATTTCGGAGGCACTAAAGCCGGTATTCAGGGGTGAGTTTCAAGTGCTGGCTAAGGAGTTACATGGCAATTTCGTCTGGCTAAACAAATTGGCTTTTCCACCGGAAAGGCTTCGTGGACTGATCAAGTTGCTTTTGGTTATGCAGCTTGGGGATTGTGGGATGCTTCCGGATGAGCAGGTTTCTGAGTTTGAATGTGTTGCGGGGTGCAATGTCAGGTTGTTCCAGAGGGTGCCTGGTGTAGGGATTACTTGGCCAATGTTTGATAATGCTGTTAAAACAGTAGTATGCTGTCCTTCTCTTCCAATGAAACAGCGCTAACTAGCTCTAGCCATTACCATTTGGCTCTGTCTATGTTATCGCATCAAACCATTATCAGAACACCGGAGCATACTACAACTTCAAAAATGTCATCCCCAAGCCAGGCAACACCCTCACCCACCCAAAACTCACCCAACTGGTCGTCGTTTTCTCTACGATAATATCGCTTGGGATGAGCTACAGTTATTCTATCACTACAGCTCAAGGGTGAACCGGTTACAGCCGCTAACCTTGCCAATGCCATTGTAACCACAGAAGGCTTCATTTCTCCTGGAATCTTGAATGATACTACACGAGTACAACGGCGCAAGTCGAACCAAAGAGGCCACCTTCGGTGTTTTTAACACCAGCAACGCTCATTACGATACCGAGACCCAGCCAAAGAGACAGGTAGACTGGAATTATACATTTCTTTCCAATGGAGTTCCGTACATGGTATTTTCTGGGGAACTGTTAGGAAACCCAGCTAGGAGATGATTGCGGGGAAGCTTTGATGTGGTGAAAGAGATGTGATGTGGCGGTGGTGTTCTCTAGAGATATTGGAAAAGCGGCATCAGTGCAGTGTGTGGATGGGAGGGAAGGTGCCTACGAAGCAACGGAATGGAGAGGAAATTGGAGCTTGCAGGTTGAAGTGAAGGGGTTAAAATATGGTGTTATGTGTGATTATATGTTAGTACATTCACATTCTTAATGAACAGTTTGAGACCCAAAACACATATCAAATCACATCGTCCGTGAACTATTCCTCCCACTGAGCCGGTTTCTCCCGAATAAGCCCCTTCAATCCCGCTTAGAGTAAAGAAGAAAAAAATAGATCCAGACATAGTGCCCGAAGTACAGAAGATGGACCTGGCAGGACCAGACTAGGGCAAGCAAGGCGACTGCGGCCAAGTGGAAGGTTGATCGAGAACCGCAGGAGCTCGTAAGTTTAATTGCATTATCTTGATTTAGAACCTCCTAACGGGAACTCGGGATAGGGTCCGGCTTGAACATTCAGAAGACTATAATACTACTTCCAACCTTGAGCAGAAATATAATGCCATCATTCTATTCATAAAGATATGTCTATAATAAAATAAAAAACAATTCCAAAAGTCATCGCAAGAAGTCATGTTCAGCAAAAAGTTAAAAACAGAATAAACAAGAGGGTATCTATGCCATGCTCTGGTAAGAAAAAAAAATAAACAATCTCCAGCCATACTATTCCAATCGAGACCAAAAAAAATACTACAGTTCAGGCCTGCGGTGCCGTATCAAAATAAACTTCTTCTCCGGTTTTTCTGCACGACGCGGCTGGACTGCACGCCGGTTGATAAGAGGGTCAATCTCAAAGTAGCTGCGGCGTCCGGTATTGGCTTTGTCGCAATAGCGAGAATTGACATATCGGAATTTTGTAAAGGGATCAGGATCCGATAGTCCCATGTCGCGCTCATGAAGATAATCGAAAAGGTTCGCAATGACACCCCCCAATAGTAGTGTTGCTTGCTTCGCCATAATGCAGTCCTGCTCAGAATCTTTTGAGAAACTGTAATCACGAGCGACTCCCTCAATTTTCATTTGAAGTGGTTTTCCCTTGCGCGAGTCCTCTCTGTGAAACCAATTGTTTGCCTCTTCCAGCCTCGCTTGAACAGCCATAACGGGTCTTCCAGACGACAAGAGCTCAGGTAAAAGCGCATTTGAAGGCGGGTATGGAAGTCCTGGGGGAGGTTTCAGAGCTCTTCCGGCGGCTGTGGACATGCTCTTCGGTTTGTGCCTAGTATCCACTACTTCTGCCTGTTAGCCTAAATTCTGGGTTTAGACCATTTATAGCTTACCAGGATTGGTGGAATCGACTTTAGAGCTGCCTATGATTGACAACTGACCATTCCGCATGCGTTTTTCAGGCGTCTGTGGGCTCAAAATGTCGTCTGGTTCCTTCTCTCGAGCCTCGCTTGGCTCGCTCGGTGGCCCTTGGGAAGCAGCCCGTTTACCACTTAGCTCAGACTTCTCAAGAACAACGTCAACAAAGGCTTCGAGGCCCTCTTTCCGTTTGCCGTTATCTGTAATCGCTTCTTGCTGTTTTATCCATGTTGGGAAAGCGTCATAGTCTTCTTTTCGTCTTCGAAATGCATCCCTAAGTTCTCGGATCTCTTCTTCCTCCGTTCTTTGCCTAGAAGAAGGTATTGACTTTCGTGAGTACTCGGGGGGCGTCAACCGCTCTTCTGAACTAATTGTGCTTTGATGGGCACTTGGCTCGACACGAGCTTCATCTTCAACTTTCTTCAGTACTGCCTCCTTCATATCTCGCCTCTTTTCTTCGTCCGTCTTAGCAGAGGTTTTTGACTTTCGCGAAGGACCAGCATGCTTCTTCTTTGTATCATCGTGAGCGGCGCCTATTTGAGCGGGCATATGTTCAACATGTCCCTCAGTTTGCGTTGCCAAATGTAGATTTTGATAAAGTGGATATAGTTGAAAATTCCGATAAGGTGCCACAGAGTATGGACGTCCGTAAGCCCCATCGTAGGCAGGGAAGGTTGACTCCGGCATATAGCCACCCTCAATGGGATAGCTTTGACTGAAGGACCCAGGCTTGACCGTAGCTGACGAATTTGCCGAGGTAGCTGTGGGAGTAACCGAATATGCAGAATATGGTGCAAATGTTGGATACTGGTATGCTGGATACCCTGAATAATAGCCGTATGCTGAAGGTGAATAATACTGCGAAGCATAACCCTCGGAGTAACTTAGGGGATTATACTGTATGGGACCGAACAGGCGAGGATCTGGTCCGCTTATTGGGTCGCTCATGTTCTGCAAACGCGAGGCGGATTCCCTAAACAACTCGCTCGTATGGCTTTGCGGCGTGCCCTGGTCACTGGGGCTATGCCTATAGAAAATACAACTGCGAGACCTATCCGGGCTGTCATCGAACTCCTCCTCTTCCTCCGAAATATCCTGGCTTCCATTTTGCGCCATATGCGAACAAGACACTGGCTGTGATCTCCACGATCTTGCATCTGGACTTGAATCAAGGAGAGAGGGAATCGGTTGAGTGGGCATCGTAGGATCAAATCTTGCAACAGGGGCAGCCGAAGCAGACCTGCGAGAGAAGTGGTGGGCCTTGATGGGATGCCTTGTTATCATGGTGAGAGCGTTTGGCTGGGGTGCTGATGCAAACGAATAGATAGAACGACGACGAATCTATATATGCCCGATACTAGTTGTAGGAGGGTGGTTATATGATCGCAGGGAAGGAGAGGGGCACTGGAGTCTGGGGAAACGGTGAATAGAAGCTGGCTGGGGAAGAACAACACAGTTAGTGAAGGTTATGCCTCCTGGTTAGGAGAACACTTACATATGGGAGAGCTTCATATGTAGCTTAGGATCGTAGCAGCAGAATAAGTTGAATTGAGTGGGAGTAGGAGTACGAAAGAAGAGGGTCTTCTGGGGAAACAATGCACTTACTCAAAAAGGAAAGAATAAAGAAGGCCGCTGCACGCAACAACCCGATGGCATTGAATTTATGATAAAGGAGGATTTATTTAGCAAGAACATTGTATACTGGAACTGTGACTGACTCTCTTACTGTTAGTTATACCATAGGAATGCCCGAGATAGAGTAATTAGGCCTTCTTCACGCCCTATTTTTGGACTATAGTTCGGCCATTCCTAATGATATTGCATCTGCAATTGCCATCTCAAGCAGCGATAATTGCAATCGCCTTCCATATTCTGCAGCCATGGCGAGGGAGGAGTGGAATATGTCTTCTGGCGACGCTTCGATTTCTTAGGATGTTAGTACACTTCGACACCTTCCCTTACGTGTAAGTCACTGACGCTATGCTCGTCGAGGATGTAAATAGTGACAACTATTTATTTGGGGACCAGGGCTCTACAGCTCTGGTAAGTGAGACCCAGCATCTTCGTTTTCCTGTTGCTAACAAGTTACAGGAACGCCAATGGATTTCAATGCACAAGAAGGATAACACGTTACAAAATCTTTGACAAAAACCTTGCTATCGCGTTTTCTTGTCGCTATAAGGATGGAAAGCTCGAGTGATGTCAACGCCGCATGAGGTTTTGAGAGTTTAGAAATAAAGTGCTTGTGCCTGATGTTGAAGATGCCCTTGTCCACCTACACCTCTGGTTCTATGCTTTCTTCAGCAAGTCGAGATCACTGGTTATACACTGCAAGCATTTTAGATGTCCATAATCTGTGAGAAATTCGTAGAAAATGACAATTATGTTCCTATAAAAGGACTCAATCTGCTATAATACACGAAACAAAAGAAAGCCCAATATTATCAAGTCAGAATCAAAGTCAATAACGCATTAGTCGTAACATGTTGTCGTTGCTCCTTTAAAACGGCAATTAGCGCTGAGTTCCAAGAGTAGCGCGGTTGTCCAAGTCCGAGTCAACTCGGGGATCCAACTTGTTGGTCAAGTTAGAGTTGTGAGGTCCTGCGGTCGAGCTCGGATTGTTGTAGCTGCTACCACCCTGAGCACCACCGCCGAAGGCCTGGTGACGAGCACGGTTGTCTTTGTCGGAGTCCACTCTGTAAAATTTGTTAGATAAATGATCCTGTAAGCTCCTCTCTTGAACTTGTATGAAAATACGTATTTACCTCGGGTCTAACTTGTTCGCCAAGTTCGAGCTGTGACGACCAGTGTCAGAACCACCTCCATGGCCTATGCCACCAGTTCCTGCGCCGGTGCTGTCAGTCTGGCTGCCATAGCCTCCGGTCTCAGATCCATATTTGCCGGCTCCGGAGTGATAGTTGGACTTGCTGCCATAACTGTCGGCACCCGAGCCAAATCCACCTGTCTTGGAAGAGGCATAGTTGTCCGATCCGGAGCCGTAGTTTCCAGACTGGCGGCCACCAGAGCCGCCAGTGTTTGAAGATCCATATTTGTCTGATCCGGAGCCGTAGTTTCCAGGCTGCTGGTTACCGTAGCCGCCAGTGTTCGAAGATCCGTAGTTGTCGGTTGCTGCTCCGAAGTTGCCAGTCTGATGGGAACCGTAGTTCCCGGTCTTGGGGGAGGCGATGTTGTCATGTCCGCCGTAGCTTCCAGACTGTTTGTTACCACTACCATAGCCGCCAGTGTTTGAAGATCCGTAGTTGCCAGCACCCGAGCCAGCGGTACCCGAGCCAGCAGCGCCCGAGCCATAGTTACCACGAGGGGAACCATAGTCACTGGCACCGGTGCTGTAGCTGCCAGTATCCTTTCCGTAGCTGCCAGTGTCCTTTCCGTAGCTGCCAGT